>NW_027316500.1:36195459-36242959 GCF_026437365.1 Eucyclogobius newberryi | reverse complement strand
AACCAGGACTAAACCAGGACTAAACCAGGTCTAAACCAGGTCTAAAGCAGGACTAAAGCAGGACTAAAGCAGGACTAAACCAGGACTAAACCAGGTCTAAAGCAGGACTAAACCAGGTCTAAACCAGGACTAAACCAGGACTAAACCAGGACTAAACCAGGTCTAAACCAGGTCTAAACCAGGACTAAACCAGGACTAAACCAGGTCTAAACCAGGACCAAACCAGGTCTAAACCAGGACTAAACCAGGTCTAAACCAGGACTAAACCAGGACTAAACCAGGTACTAAACCAGGACTAAACCAGGACTAAACCAGGACTAAACCAGGACTAAACCAGGACTAAACCAGGACTAAACCAGGTCTAAAGCAGGACTAAACCAGGACTAAACCAGGTCTAAACCAGGACTAAACCAGGACTAAACCAGGTACTAAACCAGGACTAAACCAGGACTAAACCAGGACTAAACCAGGACTAAACCAGGTCTAAAGCAGGACTAAACCAGGACTAAACCAGGTCTAAACCAGGACTAAACCAGGACTAAACCAGGTACTAAACCAGGACTAAACCAGGACTAAACCAGGACTAAACCAGGACTAAACCAGGTCTAAACCAGGTCTAAAGCAGGACTAAACCAGGACTAAACCAGGTCTAAACCAGGACTAAACCAGGACTAAACCAGGTACTAAACCAGGACTAAACCAGGACTAAACCAGGACTAAACCAGGACTAAACCAGGTCTAAAGCAGGACTAAACCAGGACTAAACCAGGTCTAAACCAGGACTAAACCAGGTCTAAACCAGGACTAAACCAGGACTAAACCAGGACTAAACCAGGTCTAAACCAGGTCTAAACCAGGACTAAACCAGGTCTAAAGCAGGACTAAACCAGGACTAAACCAGGACTAAACCAGGTCTAAACCAGGTCTAAAGCAGGACTAAAGCAGGACTAAAGCAGGACTAAACCAGGACTAAACCAGGTCTAAACCAGGTCTAAAGCAGGACTAAAGCAGGACTAAACCAGGTACTAAACCAGGACTAAACCAGGACTAAACCAGGACTAAACCAGGACTAAACCAGGTCTAAAGCAGGACTAAACCAGGACTAAACCAGGTCTAAACCAGGACTAAACCAGGACTAAACCAGGTCTAAACCAGGTCTAAACCAGGACTAAACCAGGACTAAACCAGGACTAAACCAGGTC
This sequence comes from Eucyclogobius newberryi, assembly GCF_026437365.1. Taxonomy (NCBI): domain Eukaryota; kingdom Metazoa; phylum Chordata; class Actinopteri; order Gobiiformes; family Gobiidae; genus Eucyclogobius; species Eucyclogobius newberryi. The sequence goes on along the minus strand of NW_027316500.1, from coordinate 36,241,757 downwards.
TAAACCAGGACTAAACCAGGACTAAACCAGGTCTAAACCAGGTCTAAACCAGGACTAAACCAGGACTAAACCAGGTCTAAACCAGGACTAAAGCAGGACTAAACCAGGACTAAACCAGGTCTAAACCAGGACTAAACCAGGACTAAACCAGGTCTAAACCAGGACTAAACCAGGACTAAACCAGGACTAAACCAGGTCTAAACCAGGACTAAACCAGGACTAAACCAGGTCTAAACCAGGACTAAACCAGGTCTAAAGCAGGACTAAACCAGGTCTAAACAAGGACTAAACCAGGTCTAAACCAGGTCTAAACCAGGTCTAAACCAGGACTAAACCAGGACTGAACCAGGACTAAACCAGGACTAAACCAGGACTAAACCAGGACTAAACCAGGACTAAACCAGGACTAAACCAGGTCTAAACCAGGTCTAAACCAGGACTAAACCAGGTCTAAAGCAGGACTAAACCAGGACTAAACCAGGACTAAACCAGGTCTAAACCAGGTCTAAAGCAGGACTAAAGCAGGACTAAAGCAGGACTAAACCAGGACTAAACCAGGTCTAAACCAGGTCTAAAGCAGGACTAAAGCAGGACTAAACCAGGACTAAACCAGGACTAAACCAGGTCTAAACCAGGTCTAAAGCAGGACTAAAGCAGGACTAAAGCAGGACTAAACCAGGACTAAACCAGGACTAAACCAGGTCTAAACCAGGTCTAAACCAGGACTAAACCAGGACTAAACCAGGTCTAAACCAGGTCTAAAGCAGGACTAAAGCAGGACTAAAGCAGGACTAAACCAGGACTAAACCAGGTCTAAAGCAGGACTAAACCAGGTCTAAACCAGGACTAAACCAGGACTAAACCAGGACTAAACCAGGTCTAAACCAGGTCTAAACCAGGACTAAACCAGGACTAAACCAGGTCTAAACCAGGACCAAACCAGGTCTAAACCAGGACTAAACCAGGTCTAAACCAGGACTAAACCAGGACTAAACCAGGTACTAAACCAGGACTAAACCAGGACTAAACCAGGACTAAACCAGGACTAAACCAGGTCTAAAGCAGGACTAAACCAGGACTAAACCAGGTCTAAACCAGGACTAAACCAGGACTAAACCAGGTCTAAACCAGGACTAAACCAGGACTAAACCAGGTCTAAACCAGGACTAAACCAGGTCTAAAGCAGGACTAAACCAGGTCTAAACAAGGACTAAACCAGGTCTAAACCAGGTCTAAACCAGGTCTAAACCAGGACTAAACCAGGACTGAACCAGGACTAAACCAGGACTAAACCAGGACTAAACCAGGACTAAACCAGGACTAAACCAGGACTAAACCAGGTCTAAACCAGGTCTAAACCAGGACTAAACCAGGTCTAAAGCAGGACTAAACCAGGACTAAACCAGGACTAAACCAGGTCTAAACCAGGTCTAAAGCAGGACTAAAGCAGGACTAAAGCAGGACTAAACCAGGACTAAACCAGGTCTAAACCAGGTCTAAAGCAGGACTAAAGCAGGACTAAACCAGGACTAAACCAGGACTAAACCAGGTCTAAACCAGGTCTAAAGCAGGACTAAAGCAGGACTAAAGCAGGACTAAACCAGGACTAAACCAGGACTAAACCAGGTCTAAACCAGGTCTAAACCAGGACTAAACCAGGACTAAACCAGGTCTAAACCAGGTCTAAAGCAGGACTAAAGCAGGACTAAAGCAGGACTAAACCAGGACTAAACCAGGTCTAAAGCAGGACTAAACCAGGTCTAAACCAGGACTAAACCAGGACTAAACCAGGACTAAACCAGGTCTAAACCAGGTCTAAACCAGGACTAAACCAGGACTAAACCAGGACTAAACCAGGTCTAAACCAGGTCTAAAGCAGGACTAAACCAGGACTAAACCAGGTCTAAACCAGGTCTAAAGCAGGACTAAACCAGGACTAAACCAGGTCTAAACCAGGTCTAAACCAGGACTAAACCAGGACTAAACCAGGACTAAACCAGGACTAAACCAGGACTAAACCAGGTCTAAACCAGGTCTAAACCAGGACTAAACCAGGTCTAAACCAGGTCTAAACCAGGTCTAAACCAGGACTAAACCAGGTCTAAAGCAGGACTAAACCAGGACTAAACCAGGTCTAAACCAGGTCTAAACCAGGACTGAACCAGGACTAAACCAGGACTAAACCAGGACTAAACCAGGACTAAACCAGGACTAAACCAGGACTAAACCAGGTCTAAACCAGGTCTAAAGCAGGACTAAACCAGGTACTAAACCAGGACTAAACCAGGACTAAACCAGGACTAAACCAGGACTAAACCAGGTCTAAAGCAGGACTAAACCAGGACTAAACCAGGTCTAAACCAGGACTAAACCAGGACTAAACCAGGTCTAAACCAGGTCTAAACCAGGACTAAACCAGGACTAAACCAGGACTAAACCAGGTCTAAACCAGGACTAAACCAGGTCTAAACCAGGACTAAACCAGGACTAAACCAGGTCTAAACCAGGACTAAAGCAGGACTAAACCAGGACTAAACCAGGTCTAAACCAGGACTAAACCAGGACTAAACCAGGTCTAAACCAGGACTAAACCAGGACTAAACCAGGACTAAACCAGGTCTAAACCAGGACTAAACCAGGACTAAACCAGGTCTAAACCAGGACTAAACCAGGTCTAAAGCAGGACTAAACCAGGTCTAAACAAGGACTAAACCAGGTCTAAACCAGGTCTAAACCAGGTCTAAACCAGGACTAAACCAGGACTGAACCAGGACTAAACCAGGACTAAACCAGGACTAAACCAGGACTAAACCAGGACTAAACCAGGACTAAACCAGGTCTAAAGCAGGACTAAACCAGGACTAAACCAGGACTAAACCAGGTCTAAACCAGGTCTAAAGCAGGACTAAACCAGGACTAAACCAGGACTAAACCAGGACTAAACCAGGTCTAAAGCAGGACTAAACCAGGACTAAACCAGGACTAAACCAGGTCTAAACCAGGTCTAAAGCAGGACTAAAGCAGGACTAAAGCAGGACTAAACCAGGACTAAACCAGGTCTAAAGCAGGACTAAACCAGGTCTAAACCAGGACTAAACCAGGACTAAACCAGGACTAAACCAGGTCTAAACCAGGTCTAAACCAGGACTAAACCAGGACTAAACCAGGTCTAAACCAGGACCAAACCAGGTCTAAACCAGGACTAAACCAGGTCTAAACCAGGACTAAACCAGGACTAAACCAGGTACTAAACCAGGACTAAACCAGGACTAAACCAGGACTAAACCAGGACTAAAGCAGGACTAAACCAGGACTAAACCAGGTCTAAACCAGGACTAAACCAGGACTAAACCAGGTCTAAACCAGGACTAAACCAGGACTAAACCAGGTCTAAACCAGGACTAAACCAGGTCTAAAGCAGGACTAAACCAGGACTAAACCAGGACTAAACCAGGTCTAAACCAGGTCTAAAGCAGGACTAAAGCAGGACTAAACCAGGACTAAACCAGGACTAAACCAGGTCTAAACCAGGTCTAAAGCAGGACTAAAGCAGGACTAAAGCAGGACTAAACCAGGACTAAACCAGGTCTAAACCAGGACTAAACCAGGACTAAACCAGGTCTAAACCAGGTCTAAAGCAGGACTAAAGCAGGACTAAAGCAGGACTAAACCAGGACTAAACCAGGTCTAAAGCAGGACTAAACCAGGTCTAAACCAGGACTAAACCAGGACTAAACCAGGACTAAACCAGGTCTAAACCAGGTCTAAACCAGGACTAAACCAGGACTAAACCAGGACTAAACCAGGTCTAAACCAGGTCTAAACCAGGACTAAACCAGGACTAAACCAGGTCTAAACCAGGACTAAACCAGGACTAAACCAGGACTAAACCAGGACTAAACCAGGTCTAAACCAGGTCTAAACCAGGACTAAACCAGGTCTAAACCAGGTCTAAACCAGGACTAAACCAGGACTAAACCAGGACTAAACCAGGTCTAAAGCAGGACTAAACCAGGACTAAACCAGGTCTAAACCAGGACTAAACCAGGACTAAACCAGGTCTAAACCAGGACTAAACCAGGACTAAACCAGGACTAAACCAGGTCTAAACCAGGACTAAACCAGGACTAAACCAGGTCTAAACCAGGACTAAACCAGGTCTAAAGCAGGACTAAACCAGGTCTAAACAAGGACTAAACCAGGTCTAAACCAGGTTTAAACCAGGTCTAAACCAGGACTAAACCAGGACTAAACCAGGACTAAACCAGGACTAAACCAGGACTAAACCAGGACTAAACCAGGACTAAACCAGGTCTAAACCAGGTCTAAACCAGGTCTAAACCAGGACTAAACCAGGTCTAAAGCAGGACTAAACCAGGTCTAAACAAGGACTAAACCAGGTCTAAACCAGGTCTAAACCAGGTCTAAACCAGGACTAAACCAGGACTGAACCAGGACTAAACCAGGACTAAACCAGGACTAAACCAGGTCTAAACCAGGTCTAAACCAGGACTAAACCAGGACTAAACCAGGTCTAAAGCAGGACTAAAGCAGGACTAAAGCAGGACTAAACCAGGACTAAACCAGGTCTAAAGCAGGACTAAACCAGGTCTAAACCAGGACTAAACCAGGACTAAACCAGGACTAAACCAGGTCTAAACCAGGTCTAAACCAGGACTAAACCAGGACTAAACCAGGTCTAAACCAGGACCAAACCAGGTCTAAACCAGGACTAAACCAGGTCTAAACCAGGACTAAACCAGGACTAAACCAGGTACTAAACCAGGACTAAACCAGGACTAAACCAGGACTAAACCAGGACTAAACCAGGTCTAAAGCAGGACTAAACCAGGACTAAACCAGGTCTAAACCAGGACTAAACCAGGACTAAACCAGGTCTAAACCAGGACTAAACCAGGACTAAACCAGGACTAAACCAGGACTAAACCAGGTCTAAACCAGGTCTAAAGCAGGACTAAACCAGGACTAAACCAGGACTAAACCAGGTCTAAACCAGGTCTAAAGCAGGACTAAAGCAGGACTAAAGCAGGACTAAACCAGGACTAAACCAGGACTAAACCAGGTCTAAACCAGGTCTAAACCAGGACTAAACCAGGACTAAACCAGGTCTAAACCAGGTCTAAAGCAGGACTAAAGCAGGACTAAACCAGGACTAAACCAGGTCTAAAGCAGGACTAAACCAGGTCTAAACCAGGACTAAACCAGGACTAAACCAGGACTAAACCAGGTCTAAACCAGGTCTAAACCAGGACTAAACCAGGACTAAACCAGGACTAAACCAGGTCTAAACCAGGTCTAAACCAGGACTAAACCAGGTCTAAACCAGGACTAAACCAGGACTAAACCAGGACTAAACCAGGTCTAAACCAGGTCTAAACCAGGTCTAAACCAGGACTAAACCAGGACTAAACCAGGTCTAAACCAGGACTAAACCAGGACTAAACCAGGACTAAACCAGGACTAAACCAGGACTAAACCAGGTCTAAACCAGGTCTAAACCAGGTCTAAACCAGGACTAAACCAGGACTAAACCAGGTCTAAACCAGGACTAAACCAGGTCTAAACCAGGTCTAAACCAGGACTAAACCAGGTCTAAAGCAGGACTAAACCAGGTCTAAACCAGGTCTAAACCAGGTCTAAACCAGGTCTAAACCAGGTCTAAAGCAGGACTAAACCAGGACTAAACCAGGACTAAACCAGGACTAAAGCAGGTCTAAACCAGGACTAAACCAGTCCAAACCAGGTCTAAACCAGGACTAAAGCAGGACTAAACCAGGACTAAAGCAGGTCTAAACCAGGACTAAACCAGGTCTAAACCAGGTCTAAACCAGGTCTAAACCAGGTCTAAACCAGGACTAAACCAGTCCAAACCAGGACTAAACCAGGTCTAAAGCAGGTTTAAACCAGGACTAAAGCAGGTCTAAACCAGGACTAAACCAGGACTAAAGCAGGACTAAACCAGGTCTAAAGCAGGACTAAACCAGGACTAAACCAGGTCTAAACCAGGACTAAACCAGGTCTAAACCAGGTCTAAACCAGGACTAAACCAGGTCTAAACCAGGACAAAACCAGGTCTAAACCAGGACTAAAGCAGGACTAAACCAGGACTAAACCAGGACTAAAGCAGGACTAAACCAGGACTAAACCAGGACTAAACCAGGTCTAAACCAGGTCTAAACCAGGACTAAACCAGTCCAAACCAGGACTAAACCAGGACTAAACCAGGTCTAAACCAGGTCTAAAGCAGGACTAAACCAGGACTAAACCAGGTCTAAAGCAGGTCTAAACCAGGACTAAACCAGTACTAAACCAGGACTAAACCAGGACTAAACCAGGTCTAAACCAGGACTAAACCAGTACTAAACCAGGACTAAACCAGGACTAAACCAGGTCTAAACCAGGACTAAACCAGTCCAAACCAGGACTAAACCAGGTCTAAAGCAGGTTTAAACCAGGACTAAAGCAGGACTAAACCAGGACTAAACCAGGACTAAACCAGGACTAAACCAGGACTAAACCAGGTCTAAACCAGGACTAAAGCAGGACTAAACCAGGACTAAAGCAGGACTAAACCAGGTCTAAACCAGGACTAAACCAGGACTAAAGCAGGACTAAAGCAGGACTAAACCAGGACTAAACCAGGACTAAACCAGGACTAAACCAGGACTAAACCAGGTCTAAACCAGGACTAAAGCAGGACTAAACCAGGACTAAAGCAGGACTAAACCAGGACTAAACCAGGACTAAACCAGTACTAAACCAGGACTAAACCAGTACTAAACCAGGACTAAACCAGGACTAAACCAGGTCTAAACCAGGACTAAACCAGGACTAAACCAGGTCTAAACCAGGTCTAAAGCAGGACTAAACCAGGACTAAACCAGGTCTAAAGCAGGACTAAACCAGGACTAAAGCAGGACTAAAGCAGGACTAAACCAGGACTAAACCAGGACTAAACCAGGTCTAAACCAGGTCTAAACCAGGTCTAAACCAGGACTAAAGCAGGACTAAACCAGGTCTAAACCAGGACTAAAGCAGGACTAAACCAGGACTAAACCAGGTCTAAACCAGGTCTAAACCAGGTCTAAAGCAGGTTTAAACCAGGACTAAACCAGGACTAAACCAGGACTAAAGCAGGACTAAACCAGGACTAAACCAGGTCTAAACCAGGACTAAACCAGGTCTAAACCAGGTCTAAACCAGGACTAAAGCAGGACTAAACCAGGACTAAACCAGGTCTAAACCAGGTCTAAACCAGGTCTAAAGCAGGTTTAAACCAGGACTAAACCAGGACTAAACCAGGACTAAAGCAGGACTAAACCAGGACTAAACCAGGACTAAAGCAGGACTAAACCAGGACTAAACCAGGACTAAACCAGGTCTAAACCAGGTCTAAACCAGGACTAAACCAGTCCAAACCAGGACTAAACCAGGACTAAACCAGGTCTAAAGCAGGTTTAAACCAGGACTAAACCAGGTCTAAACCAGGTCTAAACCAGGACTAAAGCAGGACTAAACCAGGACTAAAGCAGGACTAAACCAGGTCTAAAGCAGGTTTAAACCAGGACTAAAGCAGGACTAAACCAGGTCTAAACCAGGTCTAAACCAGGTCTAAAGCAGGACTAAACCAGGTCTAAACCAGGTCTAAACCAGGTCTAAAGCAGGACTAAACCAGGTCTAAAGCAGGTTTAAACCAGGACTAAAGCAGGTCTAAACCAGGACTAAACCAGGTCTAAACCAGGTCTAAACCAGGACTAAAGCAGGACTAAACCAGGTCTAAAGCAGGACTAAACCAGGTCTAAACCAGGTCTAAACCAGGTCTAAACCAGGACTAAACCAGGACTAAACCAGGACTAAAGCAGGTCTAAACCAGGACTAAACCAGTCCAAACCAGGACTAAACCAGGTCTAAAGCAGGTTTAAACCAGGACTAAAGCAGGTCTAAACCAGGACTAAACCAGGTCTAAACCAGGTCTAAACCAGGACTAAAGCAGGACTAAACCAGGACTAAACCAGGTCTAAACCAGGTCTAAACCAGGTCTAAAGCAGGACTAAACCAGGACTAAAGCAGGACTAAAGCAGGACTAAACCAGGACTAAACCAGGACTAAAGCAGGACTAAACCAGGACTAAACCAGGACTAAACCAGGTCTAAACCAGGTCTAAAGCAGGTTTAAACCAGGACTAAACCAGGACTAAACCAGGACTAAAGCAGGACTAAACCAGGACTAAACCAGGACTAAAGCAGGACTAAACCAGGACTAAACCAGGACTAAACCAGGTCTAAACCAGGTCTAAACCAGGACTAAACCAGTCCAAACCAGGTCTAAAGCAGGTTTAAACCAGGACTAAACCAGGTCTAAACCAGGTCTAAACCAGGACTAAAGCAGGACTAAACCAGGACTAAAGCAGGACTAAACCAGGTCTAAAGCAGGTTTAAACCAGGACTAAAGCAGGACTAAACCAGGTCTAAACCAGGTCTAAACCAGGTCTAAACCAGGACTAAAGCAGGACTAAACCAGGTCTAAAGCAGGACTAAACCAGGTCTAAACCAGGTCTAAACCAGGTCTAAACCAGGACTAAACCAGGTCTAAACCAGGTCTAAACCAGGTCTAAACCAGGACTAAAGCAGGACTAAACCAGGTCTAAACCAGGTCTAAAGCAGGACTAAACCAGGTCTAAAGCAGGACTAAACCAGGACTAAACCAGGTCTAAAGCAGGACTAAACCAGGACTAAACCAGGTCTAAAGCAGGACTAAACCAGGACTAAACCAGGTCTAAAGCAGGACTAAACCAGGACTAAAGCAGGACCAAACCAGGACTAAACCAGGACTAAACCAGGTCTAAAGCAGGTTTAAAGCAGGACTAAAGCAGGTCTAAACCAGGACTAAACCAGGTCTAAACCAGGTCTAAACCAGGACTAAACCAGGACTAAACCAGGACTAAAGCAGGACTAAACCAGGACTAAACCAGGACTAAACCAGGACTAAAGCAGGACTAAACCAGGTCTAAACCAGGACTAAACCAGGACTAAACCAGGTCTAAACCAGGTCTAAACCAGGTCTAAACCAGGACTAAACCAGGACTAAACCAGGTCTAAACCAGGTCTAAACCAGGTCTAAAGCAGGTCTAAAGCAGGACTAAAGCAGGACTAAACCAGGACTAAACCAGGTCTAAACCAGGTCTAAACCAGGACTAAACCAGGACTAAACCAGGTCTAAACCAGGCCTAAAGCAGGACTAAACCAGGACTAAACCAGGACTAAAGCAGGTCTAAACCAGGACTAAACCAGGACTAAACCAGGACTAAACCAGGTCTAAAGCAGGACTAAACCAGGACTAAACCAGGACTAAACCAGGTCTAAAGCAGGACTAAACCAGGACTAAACCAGGACTAAACCAGGACTAAAGCAGGACTAAACCAGGACTAAACCAGGACTAAAGCAGGACTAAACCAGGACTAAAGCAGGACTAAACCAGGACTAAACCAGGTCTAAACCAGGTCTAAACCAGGACTAAACCAGGTCTAAACCAGGACTAAACCAGGTCTAAAGCAGGACTAAAGCAGGACTAAACCAGGTCTAAACCAGGACTAAACCAGGACTAAACCAGGACTAAACCAGGACTAAACCAGGTCTAAACCAGGTCTAAACCAGGACTAAACCAGGACTAAACCAGGACTAAACCAGGACTAAACCAGGTCTAAACCAGGTCTAAACCAGGTCTAAACCAGGACTAAACCAGGACTAAACCAGGACTAAACCAGGTCTAAACCAGGACTAAACCAGGTCTAAACCAGGTCTAAACCAGGACTAAACCAGGACTAAACCAGGTCTAAAGCAGGACTAAACCAGGACTAAACCAGGACTGAACCAGGACTAAACCAGGTCTAAACCAGGACTAAACCAGGACTAAACCAGGACTAAACCAGGACTAAACCAGGTCTAAAGCAGGACTAAACCAGGACTAAACCAGGTATAAACCAGGTCTAAACCAGGACTAAACCAGGTATAAACCAGGTCTAAACCAGGTCTAAAGCAGGACTAAACCAGGACTAAAGCAGGTCTAAACCAGGACTAAACCAGGACTAAACCAGGACTAAACCAGGTCTAAAGCAGGACTAAACCAGGACTAAACCAGGACTAAACCAGGTCTAAACCAGGACCAAACCAGGTCCAAACCAGGACTAAACCAGGACTAAACCAGGACTAAACCAGGACTAAACCAGGTCTAAACCAGGTCTAAACCAGGACTAAACCAGGACTAAACCAGGACTAAACCAGGACTAAACCAGGACTAAACCAGGTCTAAACCAGGACTAAACCAGGTCTAAACCAGGACTAAACCAGGACTAAACCAGGACTAAACCAGGTCTAAACCAGGACTAAACCAGGACTAAACCAGGACTAAACCAGGTCTAAACCAGGACTAAACCAGGACTAAACCAGGACTAAACCAGGACTAAACCAGGTCTAAACCAGGACTAAACCAGGACTAAACCAGGACTAAACCAGGTCTAAACCAGGACTAAACCAGGTCCAAACCAGGACTAAACCAGGACTAAACCAGGTCTAAACCAGGTCTAAACCAGGACTAAACCAGGACTAAACCAGGTCTAAACCAGGTCTAAACCAGGACTAAACCAGGACTAAACCAGGACTAAACCAGGTCTAAACCAGGTCTAAACCAGGTCTAAACCAGGACTAAACCAGGTCTAAACCAGGTCTAAACCAGGACTAAACCAGGTCTAAACCAGGTCTAAACCAGGTCCAAAGCAGGACTAAACCAGTACTAAACCAGGACTAAACCAGGACTAAACCAGGTACTAAACCAGGTACTAAACCTGGACTAAACCAGGTCTAAACCAGGACTAAACCAGGACTAAACCAGTACTAAACCAGGACTAAACCAGGACTAAACCAGGTCTAAACCAGGACTAAACCAGGACTAAACCAGGACTAAAGCAGGACTAAACCAGGTCTAAACCAGGACTAAACCAGGTCTAAACCAGGACTAAACCAGGTCTAAACCAGGTCTAAACCAGGACTAAAGCAGGACTAAACCAGGACTAAACCAGGTCTAAACCAGGTCTAAACCAGGACTAAACCAGGTCTAAACCAGGTCTAAACCAGGACTAAAGCAGGACTAAACCAGGACTAAACCAGGACTAAACCAGGACTAAACCAGGTCTAAACCAGGACTAAACCAGGTCTAAACCAGGACTAAACCAGGTCTAAACCAGGTCTAAACCAGGACTAAACCAGGACTAAACCAGGACTAAACCAGGACTAAAGCAGGTCTAAACCAGGTCTAAAGCAGGACTAAACCAGGTCTAAACCAGGACTAAAGCAGGACTAAAGCAGGACTAAACCAGGTCTAAACCAGGACTAAACCAGGACTAAAGCAGGTTTAAACCAGGACTAAAGCAGGACTAAACCAGGACTAAACCAGGACTAAAGCAGGTCTAAACCAGGACTAAACCAGGTCTAAACCAGGTCTAAACCAGGTCTAAAGCAGGTTTAAACCAGGACTAAAGCAGGTCTAAACCAGGACTAAACCAGGTCTAAACCAGGACTAAAGCAGGACTAAACCAGGTCTAAAGCAGGACTAAACCAGGACTAAACCAGGTCTAAACCAGGACTAAGGCAGGTCCAAACCAGGTCTAAACCAGGTCTAAACCAGGACTAAACCAGGTCTAAACCAGGTCTAAACCAGGTCTAAACCAGGACTAAAGCAGGACTAAACCAGGTCTAAACCAGGACTAAACCAGGTCTAAACCAGGACTAAAGTAGGACTAAACCAGGTCTAAACCAGGTCTAAAGCAGGACTAAACCAGGACTAAACCAGGTCTAAAGCAGGACTAAACCAGGACTAAAGCAGGTCTAAACCAGGACTAAAGCAGGACTAAACCAGGACTAAACCAGGTCTAAACCAGGACTAAAGCAGGACTAAACCAGGACTAAAGCAGGACTAAACCAGGACTAAACCAGGACTAAAGCAGGACTAAAGCAGGACTAAACCAGGACTAAAGCAGGACTAAACCAGGTCTAAACCAGGACTAAACCAGGACTAAAGCAGGTCTAAACCAGGTCTAAAGCAGGACTAAACCAGGACTAAACCAGGTCTAAACCAGGTCTAAAGCAGGTTTAAACCAGGACTAAAGCAGGACTAAACCAGGACTAAACCAGGACTAAAGCAGGTCTAAACCAGGACTAAACCAGGTCTAAACCAGGTCTAAACCAGGACTAAACCAGGACTAAACCAGGTCTAAACCAGGACTAAACCAGGACTAAACCAGGACTAAACCAGGTCTAAACCAGGACTAAGGCAGGTCTAAACCAGGTCTAAACCAGGTCTAAACCAGGTCTAAACCAGGTCTAAACCAGGACTAAAGCAGGACTAAACCAGGTCTAAACCAGGACTAAACCAGGTCTAAACCAGGACTAAAGTAGGACTAAACCAGGTCTAAACCAGGTCTAAAGCAGGACTAAACCAGGACTAAACCAGGTCTAAAGCAGGACTAAACCAGGACTAAAGCAGGTCTAAACCAGGACTAAAGCAGGACTAAACCAGGTCTAAACCAGGACTAAAGCAGGACTAAACCAGGACTAAAGCAGGACTAAACCAGGACTAAACCAGGACTAAACCAGGACTAAACCAGGACTAAAGCAGGACTAAACCAGGACTAAACCAGGTCTAAAGCAGGACTAAACCAGGACTAAAGCAGGTTTAAACCAGGACTAAACCAGTCCAAACCAGGACTAAACCAGGACTAAACCATGTCTAAAGCAGGTTTAAACCAGGACTAAAGCAGGTCTAAACCAGGACTAAACCAGGTCTAAACCAGGTCTAAACCAGGACTAAAGCAGGACTAAACCAGGTCTAAACCAGGTCTAAACCAGGACTAAAGCAGGACTAAACCAGGTCTAAAGCAGGACTAAACCAGGACTAAACCAGGTCTAAACCAGGACTAAGGCAGGTCTAAACCAGGTCTAAACCAGGTCTAAACCAGGACTAAACCAGGTCTAAACCAGGTCTAAAGCAGGACTAAACCAGGACTAAACCAGGTCTAAACCAGGACTAAAGCAGGACTAAACCAGGACTAAAGCAGGACTAAACCAGGACTAAACCAGGACTAAACCAGGACTAAAGCAGGACTAAACCAGGACTAAAGCAGGACTAAACCAGGACTAAACCAGGTCTAAACCAGGACTAAGGCAGGTCTAAACCAGGTCTAAACCAGGTCTAAACCAGGACTAAACCAGGTCTAAACCAGGTCTAAACCAGGTCTAAACCAGGACTAAAGCAGGACTAAACCAGGTCTAAACCAGGACTAAACCAGGTCTAAACCAGGACTAAAGTAGGACTAAACCAGGTCTAAACCAGGTCTAAAGCAGGACTAAACCAGGACTAAACCAGGTCTAAAGCAGGACTAAACCAGGACTAAAGCAGGTCTAAACCAGGACTAAAGCAGGACTAAACCAGGACTAAACCAGGTCTAAACCAGGACTAAAGCAGGACTAAACCAGGACTAAAGCAGGACTAAACCAGGACTAAACCAGGACTAAAGCAGGACTAAACCAGGACTAAACCAGGACTAAACCAGTCCAAACCAGGACTATACCAGGACTAAACCAGGTCTAAAGCAGGTTTAAACCAGGACTAAAGCAGGTCTAAACCAGGTCTAAACCAGGACTAAAGCAGGACTAAACCAGGTCTAAACCAGGTCTAAACCAGGACTAAAGCAGGACTAAACCAAGTCTAAAGCAGGACTAAACCAGGTCTAAACCAGGTCTAAACCAGGACTAAACCAGGTCTAAACCAGGTCTAAACCAGGACTAAAGCAGGACTAAACCAGGTCTAAACCAGGACTAAAGCAGGACTAAACCAGGACTAAACCAGGTCTAAACCAGGACTAAAGCAGGACTAAACCAGGACTAAACCAGGACTAAAGCAGGACTAAACCAGGACTAAACCAGGACTAAAGCAGGACTAAACCAGGTCTAAACCAGGACTAAACCAGGACTAAACCAGGTCTAAACCAGGTCTAAACCAGGTCTAAAGCAGGTCTAAAGCAGGACTAAACCAGGACTAAACCAGGTCTAAACCAGGTCTAAACCAGGACTAAACCAGGACTAAACCAGGGCTAAACCAGGTCTAAACCAGGACTAAACCAGGTCTAAACCAGGACTAAAGTAGGACTAAACCAGGTCTAAACCAGGTCTAAAGCAGGACTAAACCAGGACTAAACCAGGACTAAACCAGGTCTAAACCAGGACTAAACCAGGTCTAAACCAGGACTAAAGTAGGACTAAACCAGGTCTAAACCAGGTCTAAAGCAGGACTAAAGCAGGACTAAACCAGGTCTAAACCAGGACTAAACCAGGACTAAACCAGGACTAAACCAGGACTAAACCAGGTCTAAACCAGGTCTAAACCAGGACTAAACCAGGACTAAACCAGGTCTAAACCAGGTCTAAACCAGGACTAAACCAGGTCTAAACCAGGACTAAACCAGGTCTAAACCAGGTCTAAACCAGGACTAAACCAGGACTAAACCAGGACTAAACCAGGACTAAACCAGGACTAAACCAGGTCTAAAGCAGGACTAAACCAGGACTAAACCAGGACTGAACCAGGACTAAACCAGGTCTAAACCAGGACTAAACCAGGACTAAACCAGGACTAAACCAGGACTAAACCAGGTCTAAACCAGGACTAAACCAGGACTAAACCAGGTCTAAACCAGGTCTAAACCAGGACTAAACCAGGTCTAAAGCAGGACTAAACCAGGACTAAACCAGGACTAAACCAGGTCTAAACCAGGACTAAACCAGGTCCAAACCAGGACTAAACCAGGACTAAACCAGGACTAAACCAGGTCTAAACCAGGACTAAACCAGGACTAAACCAGGACTAAACCAGGTCTAAACCAGGTCTAAACCAGGACTAAACCAGGACTAAACCAGGACTAAACCAGGACTAAACCAGGACTAAACCAGGTCTAAACCAGGACTAAACCAGGACTAAACCAGGACTAAACCAGGTCTAAACCAGGACTAAACCAGGTCTAAACCAGGACTAAACCAGGACTAAACCAGGACTAAACCAGGTCCAAACCAGGACTAAACCAGGACTAAACCAGGTCTAAACCAGGTCTAAACCAGGTCTAAACCAGGACTAAACCAGGTCTAAACCAGGTCTAAACCAGGACTAAACCAGGTCTAAAGCAGGACTAAACCAGGTCTAAACCAGGTCTAAACCAGGACTAAACCAGGTCAAAACCAGGTCTAAACCAGGTCTAAACCAGGTCCAAAGCAGGACTAAACCAGTACTAAACCAGGACTAAACCAGGACTAAACCAGGTACTAAACCAGGTACTAAACCTGGACTAAACCAGGTCTAAACCAGGACTAAACCAGGACTAAACCAGTACTAAACCAGGACTAAACCAGGACTAAACCAGGTCTAAACCAGGACTAAACCAGGACTAAACCAGGACTAAACCAGGTCTAAACCAGGACTAAACCAGGTCTAAACCAGGTCTAAACCAGGACTAAAGCAGGTCTAAACCAGGTCTAAACCAGGACTAAACCAGGTCTAAACCAGGTCTAAACCAGGACTAAAGCAGGACTAAACCAGGTCTAAACCAGGACTAAACCAGGACTAAACCAGGACTAAACCAGGTCCAAACCAGGTCTAAACCAGGACTAAACCAGGACTAAACCAGGACTAAACCAGGTCTAAACCAGGTCTAAACCAGGACTAAACCAGGACTGAACCAGGACTAAACCAGGTCTAAACCAGGACTAAACCAGGACTAAACCAGGACTAAACCAGGACTAAACCAGGTCTAAACCAGGACTAAACCAGGACTAAACCAGGACTAAACCAGGTCCAAACCAGGTCTAAACCAGGACTAAACCAGGACTAAACCAGGACTAAACCAGGTCTAAACCAGGTCTAAACCAGGTCTAAACCAGGACTAAACCAGGTCTAAACCAGGTCTAAACCAGGACTAAACCAGGTCTAAAGCAGGACTAAACCAGGTCTAAACCAGGTCTAAACCAGGACTAAACCAGGTCAAAACCAGGTCTAAACCAGGTCTAAACCAGGTCCAAAGCAGGACTAAACCAGTACTAAACCAGGACTAAACCAGGACTAAACCAGTACTAAACCAGGACTAAACCAGGTCTAAACCAGGACTAAACCAGGACTAAACCAGTACTAAACCAGGACTAAACCAGGACTAAACCAGGTCTAAACCAGGACTAAACCAGGACTAAACCAGGACTAAACCAGGTCTAAACCAGGACTAAACCAGGTCTAAACCAGGTCTAAACCAGGACTAAAGCAGGTCTAAACCAGGTCTAAACCAGGACTAAACCAGGTCTAAACCAGGTCTAAACCAGGACTAAAGCAGGACTAAACCAGGACTAAACCAGGACTAAACCAGGACTAAACCAGGTCTAAACCAGGACTAAACCAGGTCTAAACCAGGACTAAAGCAGGTCTAAACCAGGTCTAAACCAGGACTAAAGCAGGACTAAACCAGGACTAAACCAGGACTAAACCAGGACTAAACCAGGTCTAAACCAGGACTAAACCAGGTCTAAACCAGGACTAAACCAGGTCTAAAGCAGGTTTAAACCAGGACTAAAGCAGGACTAAACCAGGTCTAAACCAGGTCTAAACCAGGTCTAAACCAGGACTAAACCAGGTCTAAACCAGGACTAAACCAGGTCTAAACCAGGACTAAACCAGGTCTAAAGCAGGACTAAACCAGGACTAAACCAGGACTAAACCAGGACTAAACCAGGTCTAAACCAGGACTAAACCAGGTCTAAACCAGGACTAAAGCAGGACTAAACCAGGACTAAACCAGGACTAAACCAGGACTAAACCAGGTCTAAACCAGGACTAAACCAGGTCTAAACCAGGACTAAACCAGGTCTAAAGCAGGTTTAAACCAGGACTAAACCAGGACTAAACCAGGTCTAAACCAGGTCTAAACCAGGTCTAAACCAGGACTAAAGCAGGACTAAAGCAGGACTAAACCAGGACTAAAGCAGGACTAAACCAGGTCTAAACCAGGACTAAACCAGGACTAAAGCAGGACTAAACCAGGACTAAACCAGGTCTAAACCAGGTCTAAACCAGGTCTAAACCAGGACTAAAGCAGGACTAAAGCAGGACTAAACCAGGACTAAAGCAGGACTAAACCAGGTCTAAACCAGGTCTAAACCAGGTCTAAAGCAGGACTAAACCAGGACTAAACCAGGACTAAACCAGGTCTAAACCAGGTCTAAACCAGGTCTAAACCAGGTGTAAACCAGGACTAAAGCAGGTCTAAACCAGGACTAAACCAGGTCTAAACCAGGTCTAAACCAGGTCTAAAGCAGGTTTAAACCAGGACTAAAGCAGGACTAAACCAGGACTAAACCAGGTCTAAACCAGGACTAATCCAGGTCCAAACCAGGTCTAAACCAGGACTAAAGCAGGACTAAACCAGGTCTAAACCAGGTCTAAACCAGGTCTAAACCAGGTCTAAACCAGGACTAAACCAGGTCTAAACCAGGTCTAAACCAGGTCTAAACCAGGACTAAAGCAGGACTAAACCAGGTCTAAACCAGGACTAAACCAGGTCTAAACCAGGACTAAAGTAGGACTAAACCAGGTCTAAACCAGGTCTAAAGCAGGACTAAACCAGGACTAAACCAGGTCTAAAGCAGGACTAAACCAGGACTAAAGCAGGTCTAAACCAGGACTAAAGCAGTCCAAACCAGGACTAAACCAGGACTAAACCAGGTCTAAAGCAGGACTAAACCAGGTCTAAACCAGGTCTAAACCAGGACTAAAGCAGGACTAAACCAGGTCTAAACCAGGTCTAAACCAGGACTAAAGCAGGACTAAACCAGGTCTAAAGCAGGACTAAACCAGGACTAAACCAGGTCTAAACCAGGACTAAAGCAGGACTAAACCAGGTCTAAACCAGGTCTAAACCAGGTCTAAACCAGGACTAAAGCAGGACTAAACCAGGTCTAAACCAGGACTAAACCAGGTCTAAACCAGGACTAAAGTAGGACTAAACCAGGTCTAAACCAGGTCTAAAGCAGGACTAAACCAGGACTAAACCAGGTCTAAAGCAGGACTAAACCAGGACTAAAGCAGGTCTAAACCAGGACTAAAGCAGGACTAAACCAGGACTAAACCAGGTCTAAACCAGGACTAAAGCAGGACTAAACCAGGACTAAAGCAGGACTAAACCAGGACTAAACCAGGACTAAAGCAGGACTAAAGCAGGACTAAACCAGGACTAAAGCAGGACTAAACCAGGTCTAAACCAGGACTAAACCAGGACTAAAGCAGGTCTAAACCAGGTCTAAACCAGGACTAAAGCAGGACTAAACCAGGTCTAAACCAGGACTAAACCAGGTCTAAACCAGGACTAAAGTAGGACTAAACCAGGTCTAAACCAGGTCTAAAGCAGGACTAAACCAGGACTAAACCAGGTCTAAAGCAGGACTAAACCAGGACTAAAGCAGGTCTAAACCAGGACTAAAGCAGGACTAAACCAGGTCTAAACCAGGACTAAAGCAGGACTAAACCAGGACTAAACCAGGACTAAAGCAGGACTAAACCAGGACTAAACCAGGACTAAAGCAGGACTAAACCAGGTCTAAACCAGGACTAAAGCAGGACTAAACCAGGACTAAACCAGGACTAAAGCAGGACTAAACCAGGACTAAAGCAGGACATTTCCAAACGTAAACGTCCAAAGGGGCGGAGCCTGATCATATTGGCTCACTATATCTTCTGGGCCCCGCCCTGTCAAAGGCCCTCAGCGGGGACACTGCTATTGCACGAGCACATTTGAATACAGATGAGCCAGGCCCTCAATGTCGCCCCCCTCAGGCCCCAAGAGGCTAAAGCAGGACCAAATGAAACTCCAGACATTTTTTTCAAATGTTTATTACAAAAGGTTTGAACACGATACAACACAAACTCTACCAACAACAACAGCCCGACTCCGCCCGGTCCAGACCCGAGTCCAGACCCGGTCCAGACCCGAGTCCAGACCCGGTCCAGACCCGACTCCGCCCGGTCCAGACCCGGTCCAGACCCGGTCCAGACCCGACTCCGCCCGGTCCAGACCCGGTCCAGACCCGAGTCCAGACCCGACTCCGCCCGGTCCAGACCCGGTCCAGACCCGAGTCCAGACCCGGTCCAGACCCGACTCCGCCCGGTCCAGACCCGGTCCAGACCCGAGTCCAGACCCGGTCCAGACCCGAGTCCAGACCCGGTCCAGACCCGGTCCAGACCCGGTCCAGACCCGAGTCCAGACCCGGTCCAGACCCGGTCCAGACCCGGGTCCAGACCCAGGCGGAGTCGGGCTGGTGGATCTTTACAAACTGTGGATTTGAGCGTCGTTTCCGGTGAAAAGACAGTTTTTTTCTGACATTAAATAGAATTATTTCCTTATGTTACAACATCGTCCAATTTCATAAATACGAGGGAAAAGCACAACTATTAAAATAACCAGAACAGCATCAGAACGTCCAATCCAAGTGAGGGCGGAGCTCAGGGCGGAGCTCACGTGAGGGCGGAGCTCAGGCTTAAGGTTTCACCAAATCCATAAAAACAGGTTAAAAAGAGAAGTTTGACCTGAAACTGGTTTAAATTAGAACAGATTTATCCAGATTTGTCCCATTTTATTTTAATACATTAATATTTGACTTTCAACAGGAAAACAAAGGCAAACTAAACCCGGACGATCAGAAACAAAAATATGAGGAGTTTTATTCACACAGACGACTCGTGCACCACAGATTGAGCAACACTGGGTTCGTTTACCAGATTTCATTGGATTTGGACCCGAATAATTGGATTTTGTAACGAGCCGCTCAGAGGCGGAGCCGCCCGGAGCCGCTCAGAGGCGGAGCCGCCCGGAGTTGGAGGAAAAACGATGCAAAAGAAAGAAAACGTCAAAAAACTAAATGGATTTAAAGAAAAAGTGCTTCAAAAACAGTTTGGGTTTCAGACGTGACCTGAAGAGGGCGGGGCTAATACTGGGCGTGTCCAGAGACTGTGTTTCCCAGAATTCCACAGTTGGAGCGAGCGGCGTGGCCAAAGGGTGAAAGGGGTGGGGCTTCCTGCAGCCCATATAAGGTCAGTCAGGTCTGATTCATGTGACTGGAGTGGGCGTGGCTCTGGGGGAGCATGTGGGCGGGGCTCAGTCGGACTCAGACTCGATGGGGGCGGTCTCCTGCAGTCGCTCCTGCTGCTCGCGGTCGCGGTGCGCCCTCTTGTGGCGGCTGAAGGAGGACGAGTGCAGGAAGGACTTCCCGCAGATGGCGCAGGAGTAGGTTTTCCCCGAGCGCCGGTGGGCGGGGCTAAGTCGGCCCTTCATGTGCGTCTGTAGGTGCCGCGTCAGGCCGGAGGCGTGGCCAAAGCGTTTGCCGCACTGAGAGCAGCCGTGACACCGCCCCCGCGCCGGAGGCTCCTCCTCCTCTGAGCCGGACGAAGCGGACGAGGGGTCAGAGGTCAACAGGCCCCGCCTCCTCTGCTCGCACAGCGCGTACACGTTGGGTTTGTCCCCAGAACACAACTTCAGACGGATCTTCAGGTCCGACTGAGACTCGGACACGTTCTCCTTGTCTTTAGGCGGGAAACCTCCGAGGAGCGCCTTCACGTGGGTCACCTGGAGGTCAGAGGTCACGTGGAGGTCAGAACAAAGTTAGAGCTCCCCCTGCCAGAGGCTCTCACCTGGTGTCTCACCTGGTGCCGGAGGCTCTCACCTGGTGTCTCACCTGGTGCCGGAGGCTCTCACCTGGTGCCGGAGGCTCTCACCTGGTGCCGGAGGCTCTCACCTGGTGTCTCACCTGGTGCCGGAGGCTCTCACCTGGTGTCTCACCTGGTGCCGGAGGCTCTCACCTGGTGCCGGAGGCTCTCACCTGGTGTCTCACCTGGTGCCGGAGGCTCTCACCTGGTGCCGGAGGCTCTCACCTGGTGCCGGAGGCTCTCACCTGGTGTCTCACCTGGTGCCGGAGGCTCTCACCTGGTGTCTCACCTGGTGCCGGAGGCTCTCACCTGGTGCCGGAGGCTCTCACCTGGTGCCGGAGGCTCTCACCTGGTGCCGGAGGCTCTCACCTGGTGCCGGAGGCTCTCACCTGGTGCCGGAGGCTCTCACCTGGTGCTTGTTGAGTTGGGTGGAGCTCTTGAAGCTCATGTCACATTGGGGGCAGGCGTAGAGTTTGGTGAGGGGCGTGGCTGCAGTGGATTGAGGACGTTTGCCCCGCCTCCTGCTCTTGAGCGTGTGCAGGGCGGGTCCTCGTGGGTGGGCGGGTCCTCGTGGGTGGGCGGGTCCTCGTGGGTGCAGGGTGGGCGTGTGCTCCTTCTGACCTTTGCCCTTCTTGTGGATGAGACGATGTCGAGACAAACTCGAGCTGTGGTTGAACTCTTTCCCACAAATGTTACAAGGATGAATGCGACGTTTCCCGTGGAGACGCAGGTGACTGCCCAGCATCCTGAGGACAAGAGACATGAGACGTGAGACGAGAGACGTGAGACGAGAGACATGAGACATATACATTGCACCTGCAAATATCATTCAGTATTTGATAGATATTTATATATTTAATAGTGGATAATCAGGAGATTTAGTCGATGTTTTCAGGCTTTTGAAGAAAGTATTTTAACTTTAACCTGTTACAACCTGCACGCACTGGTCAGACCTGCGCGCACTGGTCAGACCTGCGCGCACTGGTCAGACCTGCGCGCACTGGTCAGACCTGCGCGCACTGGTCAGACCTGCACACTGGTCAGACCTGCGCACACTGGTCAGACCTGCGCACACTGGTCAGACCTGCACACACTGGTCAGACCTGCACACACTGGTCAGACCTGCACACACTGGTCAGACCTGCACACACTGGTCAGACCGTCACACTGGTCAGACCTGCACACAGTGGTCAGACCTGCGCACACTGGTCAGACCTGCGCACACTGGTCAGACCTGCGCACACTGGTCAGACCTGCGCACACTGGTCAGACCTGCGCACACTGGTCAGACCTGCGCACTGGTCAGACCTGCGCGCACTGGTCAGACCTGCGCGCACTGGTCAGACCTGCACACTGGTCAGACCTGCACACTGGTCAGACCTGCGCGCACTGGTCAGACCTGCGCGCACTGGTCAGACCTGCGCGCACTGGTCAGACCTGCGCACACTGATCAGACCTGCACACTGGTCAGACCTGCGCACACTGGTCAGACCTGCACACACTGGTCAGACCTGCGCACACTGGTCAGACCTGCACACACTGGTCAGACCTGCACACACTGGTCAGACCTGCACACACTGGTCAGACCTGCACACAGTGGTCAGACCTGCACACACTGGTCAGACCTGCACACACTGGTCAGACCTGCACAGTGGTCAGACCTGCACACAGTGGTCAGACCTGCACACAGTGGTCAGACCTGCACACAGTGGTCAGACCTGCGCACACTGGTCAGACCTGCGCACACTGGTCAGACCTGCGCACACTGGTCAGACCTGCGCACACTGGTCAGACCTGCGCACACTGGTCAGACCTGCACACACTGGTCAGACCGTCACACTGGTCAGACCTGCACACACTGGTCAGACCTGCACACACTGGTCAGACCTGCACACACTGGTCAGACCTGCACACACTGGTCAGACCTGCACACACTGGTCAGACCTGCACACAGTGGTCAGACCTGCACACAGTGGTCAGACCGTCACACTGGTCAGACCTGCACACAGTGGTCAGACCTGCACACACTGGTCAGACCGTCACACTGGTCAGACCTGCGCACTGGTCAGACCTGCGCACTGGTCAGACCTGCGCACTGGTCAGACCTGCGCACACTGGTCAGACCTGCGCACTGGTCAGACCTGCACACACTGGTCAGACCTGCACACACTGGTCAGACCTGCGCACTGGTCAGACCTGCGCACTGGTCAGACCTGCGCACTGGTCAGACCTGCGCACTGGTCAGACCTGCACACACTGGTCAGACCTGCACACTGGTCAGACCTGCGCACTGGTCAGACCTGCACACACTGGTCAGACCTGCACACACTGGTCAGACCTGCACAGTGGTCAGACCTGCACACAGTGGTCAGACCTGCACACAGTGGTCAGACCTGCACACAGTGGTCAGACCTGCGCACACTGGTCAGACCTGCGCACACTGGTCAGACCTGCGCACACTGGTCAGACCTGCGCACACTGGTCAGACCTGCGCACACTGGTCAGACCTGCACACACTGGTCAGACCGTCACACTGGTCAGACCTGCACACACTGGTCAGACCTGCACACACTGGTCAGACCTGCACACACTGGTCAGACCTGCACACACTGGTCAGACCTGCACACACTGGTCAGACCTGCACACAGTGGTCAGACCTGCACACAGTGGTCAGACCGTCACACTGGTCAGACCTGCACACAGTGGTCAGACCTGCACACACTGGTCAGACCGTCACACTGGTCAGACCTGCGCACTGGTCAGACCTGCGCACTGGTCAGACCTGCGCACTGGTCAGACCTGCGCACACTGGTCAGACCTGCGCACTGGTCAGACCTGCACACACTGGTCAGACCTGCACACACTGGTCAGACCTGCACACACTGGTCAGACCTGCACACACTGGTCAGACCTGCACACACTGGTCAGACCTGCACACACTGGTCAGACCTGCACACACTGGTCAGACCTGCACACTGGTCAGACCTGCACACACTGGTCAGACCTGCACACACTGGTCAGACCTGCGCACTGGTCAGACCTGCGCACTGGTCAGACCTGCGCACTGGTCAGACCTGCGCACTGGTCAGACCTGCACACACTGGTCAGACCTGCACACTGGTCAGACCTGCGCACTGGTCAGACCTGCACACACTGGTCAGACCTGCACACTGGTCAGACCTGCACACACTGGTCAGACCTGCACACAGTGGTCAGACCTGCACACACTGGTCAGACCGTCACACTGGTCAGACCTGCACACACTGGTCAGACCGTCACACTGGTCAGACCTGCACACAGTGGTCAGACCTGCACACACTGGTCAGACCTGCACACACTGGTCAGACCTGCACACACTGGTCAGACCTGCACACACTGGTCAGACCTGCACACACTGGTCAGACCTGCACACACTGGTCAGACCTGCAAACACTGGTCAGACCTGCACACACTGGTCAGACCTGCACACTGGTCAGACCTGCACACACTGGTCAGACCTGCACACACTGGTCAGACCTGCGCACTGGTCAGACCTGCGCACACTGGTCAGACCTGCGCACTGGTCAGACCTGCGCACACTGGTCAGACCTGCGCACTGGTCAGACCTGCGCACTGGTCAGACCTGCACATACTGGTCAGACCTGCACACTGGTCAGACCTGCGCACTGGTCAGACCTGCACACACTGGTCAGACCTGCACACTGGTCAGACCTGCGCACTGGTCAGACCTGCGCACTGGTCAGACCTGCGCACTGGTCAGACCTGCGCACACTGGTCAGACCTGCGCACTGGTCAGACCTGCACACAGTGGTCAGACCTGCACACAGTGGTCAGACCTGCACACAGTGGTCAGACCTGCACACTGGTCAGACCTGCACACACTGGTCAGACCTGCACACACTGGTCAGACCGTCACACTGGTCAGACCTGCACACAGTGGTCAGACCTGCACACACTGGTCAGACCTGCACACACTGATCAGACCTGCACACTGGTCAGACCTGCACACTGGTCAGACCTGCGCACACTGGTCAGACCTGCGCACACTGGTCAGACCTGCACGCACTGGTCAGACCTGCGCACTGGTCAGACCTGCGCACTGGTCAGACCTGCGCACTGGTCAGACCTGCACACTGGTCAGACCTGCACACTGGTCAGACCTGCACACTGGTCAGACCTGCACACACTGGTCAGACATGCGCACTGGTCAGACCTGCACACTGGTCAGACCTGCACACACTGGTCAGACCTGCACACTGGTCAGACCTGCGCACTGGTCAGACCTGCGCACACTGGTCAGACCTGCGCACTGGTCAGACCTGCGCACTGGTCAGACCTGCGCACACTGGTCAGACCTGCACACACTGGTCAAACCTGCACACACTGGTCAGACCTGCGCACTGGTCAGACCTGCACACAGTGGTCAGACCTGCACACACTGGTCAGACCTGCACACACTGGTCAGACCTGCACACTGGTCAGACCTGCGCACTGGTCAGACCTGCGCACACTGGTCAGACCTGCGCACTGGTCAGACCTGCGCACACTGGTCAGACCTGCACACACTGGTCAAACCTGCACGCACTGGTCAGACCTGCGCACTGGTCAGACCTGCGCACAGGTCAGACCTGCACACAGTGGTCAGACCTGCACACACTGGTCAGACCTGCACACACTGGTCAGACCTGCACACTGGTCAGACCTGCGCACACTGGTCAGACCTGCGCACACTGGTCAGACCTGCACACACTGGTCAGACCTGCGCACTGGTCAGACCTGCGCACTGGTCAGACCTGCGCACTGGTCAGACCTGCACACTGGTCAGACCTGCACACACTGGTCAGACCTGCGCACTGGTCAGACCTGCACACTGGTCAGACCTGCACACACTGGTCAGACCTGCGCACTGGTCAGACCTGCGCACTGGTCAGACCTGCGCACACTGGTCAGACCTGCGCACTGGTCAGACCTGCGCACTGGTCAGACCTGCGCACACTGGTCAGACCTGCACACACTGGTCAAACCTGCACACACTGGTCAGACCTGCGCACTGGTCAGACCTGCGCACTGGTCAGACCTGCACACAGTGGTCAGACCTGCACACACTGGTCAGACCTGCACACACTGGTCAGACCTGCACACACTGGTCAGACCTGCACACTGGTCAGACCTGCGCACTGGTCAGACCTGCGCACACTGGTCAGACCTGCGCACACTGGTCAGACCTGCGCACTGGTCAGACCTGCACACACTGGTCAGACCTGCACACACTGGTCAGACCTGCACACACTGGTCAGACCTGCACACTGGTCAGACCTGCGCACTGGTCAGACCTGCGCACACTGGTCAGACCTGCACACAGTGGTCAGACCTGCACACACTGGTCAGACCTGCACACACTGGTCAGACCTGCACACACTGGTCAGACCTGCACACACTGGTCAGACCTGCACACACTGGTCAGACCTGCACACACTGGTCAGACCTGCACACACTGGTCAGACCTGCACACACTGGTAAGACCCACCTGTCATTGTTTATTAAAAGAGGATGTTACATGTGAGTGTGATGCATGATGGGAAAGCACATGTGCAGCTGTCGCACTGTCACGGCTTCACTCACAGAAGCACAAACATGAACTAAACACACTTTAGTCTCGTCTGAACATTGTCCATTTGTCCTGAGCAGGACATGATTGTGTTGATGCTGTTGTCATGACGACGACTGTGTCACGTCTGGAACAGAAGCTTTTTGTATTGAAAGTTTATTCAAGTGATTTATGACCGTTGTATCTCCTTAAAGTTCATAAAACACATCATCACATTATATATATATATATATATATATATATATATATATATATATATATATATATATATATATATAATGTGTCAATGAGTTTCACACATGAAGCTGAAAAATAAAGAAAGAAATATTATTAGGCCCCTGAGCGTTTGCTCCTGTTACACCGCATGTCTGGTGCCCTGTCGCCCCTGTCACCCCTGGCAAGTACAGTGAACTAGCCCATGCCGTACGTG
The DNA here is from genome assembly GCF_026437365.1 of Eucyclogobius newberryi. Taxonomy (NCBI): domain Eukaryota; kingdom Metazoa; phylum Chordata; class Actinopteri; order Gobiiformes; family Gobiidae; genus Eucyclogobius; species Eucyclogobius newberryi. The sequence goes on along the minus strand of NW_027316500.1, from coordinate 36,214,920 downwards.
AGGGCCCTGGGGCCTGTGGCATCGTCCTGTACGTGAGGGGCCCTGGGGCCCCGTGTTATGTATCATTTGTTGTTCTTGTGGAAAAGTCTCAAACAGAAGAAAAGTGTCTTTAACTTGACAATATCTGGAAATGATAAAACGTCAGTAAAAAGTGTTGTTGTTGTTGTTGTTGTTGTTGTTGTTGTTTCTGAGACAAGAATGAAGAGAATTAAAGACGTTTCGTCTTCAACACAAACGTGACAATGATTCAAATCAACGACTTTTGTTTAGTTGAGAAAAGAATCTTTAAAATGTAAAATTTATGGTTTTGACCTGGAAATAAAAGAATATTAGAGACATGCATGTGACAGGTGCATGTGACAGGTGCATGTGACAGGAGCATGTGACAGGAGCATGTGACAGGTGCATGTGACAGGTGCATGTGACAGGAGCATGTGACAGGTGCATGTGACAGGTGCATGTGACAGGAGCATGTGACAGGAGCATGTGACAGGTGCATGTGACAGGTGCATGTGACAGGTGCATGTGACAGGAGCATGTGACAGGAGCATGTGACAGGTGCATATGACAGGTGCATGTGACAGGTGCATGTGACAGGAGCATGTGACAGGTGCATGTGACAGGTGCATGTGACAGGTGCATGTGACAGGTGCATGTGACAGGAGCATGTGACAGGTGCATGTGACAGGTGCATGTGACAGGAGCATGTGACAGGTGCATGTGACAGGCGCATGTGACAGGCGCATGTGACAGGCGCATGTGACAGGTGCATGTGACAGGTGCATGTGACAGGCGCATGTGACAGGTGCATGTGACAGGAGCATGTGACAGGAGCATGTGACAGGAGCATGTGACAGGTGCATGTGACAGGAGCATGTGACAGGTGCATGTGCCAGGAGCATGTGGCAGGTGCATGTGACAGGTGCATGTGCCAGGAGCATGTGACAGGTGCATGTGACAGGTGCATGTGACAGGTGCATGTGACAGGTGCATGTGCCAGGAGCATGTGACAGGTGCATGTGCCAGGAGCATGTGCCAGGAGCATGTGACAGGAGCATGTGACAGGTGCATGTGCCAGGTGCATGTGACAGGTGCATGTGACAGGTGCATGTGACAGGTGCATGTGACAGGTGCATGTGCCAGGAGCATGTGACAGGTGCATGTGCCAGGTGCATGTGCCAGGAGCATGTGACAGGTGCATGTGACAGGTGCATGTGACAGGTGCATGTGCCAGGAGCATGTGACAGGTGCATGTGCCAGGAGCATGTGCCAGGAGCATGTGACAGGTGCATGTGACAGGTGCATGTGACAGGTGCATGTGACAGGTGCATGTGCCAGGTGCATGTGACAGGTGCATGTGACAGGTGCATGTGACAGGTGCATGTGGGAACAGGTTTTGACTGTCATTCTGATTTAAAGATATGACCACGTTTAGATCTACAACCATTACCTGGCAACCGCACGGTAACCAAGGACACAACTCCAAGCAAATGACGCAATCGTTTGTGTTTTTAACGACACGTCGCACATTGATGACATCACAGAGGGATTAAGCCCCTCCCACCAAACTAAGTCAGACAAAAACCTTCAATAAAGATTTAAAACAAGTCTGAGAATCGTCTTTATGTTTATGACAGCGGTCAGGAGCGGTCAGGAGCGGTCAGGAGCGGTCAGCAGCGGGTCAGGAGCGGGTCAGGAGCAGGTCAGGAGCGGTCAGGAGCGGTCAGGAGCGGTCAGCAGCGGTCAGGAGCGGTCAGCAGCGGTCAGGAGCGGGTCAGAAGCGGGTCAGGAGCGGTCAGCAGCGGTCAGGAGCGGTCAGCAGCGGTCAGCAGCGGTCAGGAGCGGGTCAGGAGCGGTCAGGAGCGGTCAGGAGCGGTCAGGAGCGGGTCAGGAGCGGTCAGGAGCGGTCAGGAGCGGTCAGCAGCGGGTCAGGAGCGGGTCAGGAGCGGTCAGGAGCGGTCAGGAGCGGTCAGGAGCGGTCAGGAGCGGTCAGCAGCGGTCAGGAGCGGTCAGGAGCGGTCAGCAGCGGTCAGGAGCGGGTCAGGAGCGGGTCAGGAGCGGGCCTCACCTGCTGCCCTTGAAGCTGAGGCCGCAGTGGGGGCAGGTGTGGGGTCGGGACTCGTGGGGGGGCCTCTTGGCGCTGCTCTTGCCCGTGTGGCTCTGCTGGTGGCGGTACAGGCTGGAGGCGTGGCTGTAGGCTTTGCCACAGTAGGTGCAGCGATACTGACGCTCCTCAGACTCAGACTGGTCCTGGTCCTGGTCCTGGTCCGAGTCCGGCTGAGAACTCTCCAGGACCACCTCGCTCATCTGGTCCGGGCCCAGGTCCAGCTCCAGCTCCTGGTCCGACTCAGAGTCCCAGTCGGTCCGGACCTCGACGCTGTGAGTGACGTCAGCGGGATCACAATAAACCTCCTCGTACGGCGCCAGGAACGAGTCGCCCACGTCGATCTGCAACTACAGGAAAAGACCGGTTAGAGACCGGGACCAGAGCCGGGACCGGGACCAGAGCCGGGACCAGAGCCGGGACCGGGACCAGAGCCGGGACCAGAGCCGGGACCGGGACCAGAGCCGGGACCGGGACCGGGACTGTGCGCTCTGTCGTCGTGTGGTTCATGTTTACAATGACATTTCTACCTTTTCTAATGAAATCAGCTCCTCCCATTATTGAGGCCGGGGCCTCGACGCCGCCTCCAATAATGGGCGCCCCGCCCCCGCGCCCCAGCCCCGCCCCCAGGCACAATTGGACACTGATCTAAAGCGGCTGTGATTCTTGATTCTCACCTCTGATTGGTCGACCCGCAGCGCCTCGGTGAGCTCTGATTCGCTGTCGTCTCTTTTCAGGGCGTCACCGAGCTCGGATGGCTCAGCTTTGAGGCAGGAGATGGTGAACTTTGACCCGACCTCGGCCCATTTGACCACGTACTCGATCGGCTGCGTGTCCAGCTCCACCGTGATGAAGTCAGCGCCAAGCTCCGCCTCCGACACCGACAGCTCCGCCTCCGAATCCATCGCACCTGAAACAAACAACACATGCTTAAGACCATCAACACATGCTTAAGACCATCAACACATGCTTAAGACCATCAACACATGCTTAAGACCATCAACACATGTTTAAGACCATCAACACATGTTTAAGACCATCAACACATGTTTAAGACCATCAACACATGCTTAAGACCATCAACACATGCTTAAGACCATCAACACATGTTTAAGACCATCAACACATGCTTAAGACCATCAACACATGTTTAAGACCATCAACACATGCTTAAGACCATCAACACATGCTTAAGACCATCAACACATGCTTAAGACCATCAACACATGTTTAAGACCATCAACACATGCTTAAGACCATCAACACATGTTTAAGACCATCAACACATGCTTAAGACCATCAACACATGTTTAAGACCATCAACACATGTTTAAGACCATCAACACATGCTTAAGACCATCAACACATGCTTAAGACCATCAACACATGTTTAAGACCATCAACACATGCTTAAGACCATCAACACATGCTTAAGACCATCAACACATGCTTAAGACCATCAACACATGTTTAAGACCATCAACACATGTTTAAGACCATCAACACATGCTTAAGACCATCAACACATGTTTAAGACCATCAACACATGTTTAAGACCATCAACACATGTTTAAGACCATCAACACATGTTTAAGACCATCAACACATGCTTAAGACCATCAACACATGTTTAAGACCATCAACACATGCTTAAGACCATCAACACATGTTTAAGACCATCAACACATGCTTAAGACCATCAACACATGTTTAAGACCATCAACACATGTTTAAGACCATCAACACATGTTTAAGACCATCAACACATGTTTAAGACCATCAACACATGCTTAAGACCATCAACACATGTTTAAGACCATCAACACATGTTTAAGACCATCAACACATGTTTAAGACCATCAACACATGTTTAAGACCATCAACACATGCTTAAGACCATCAACACATGTTTAAGACCATCAACACATGCTTAAGACCATCAACACATGCTTAAGACCATCAACACATGTTTAAGACCATCAACACATGTTTAAGACCATCAACACATGTTTAAGACCATCAACACATGTTTAAGACCATCAACACATGCTTAAGACCATCAACACATGCTTAAGACCATCAACACATGTTTAAGACCATCAACACATGCTTAAGACCATCAACACATGCTTAAGACCATCAACACATGCTTAAGACCATCAACACATGCTTAAGACCATCAACACATGCTTAAGACCATCAACACATGCTTAAGACCATCAACACATGTTTAAGACCATCAATGGATCATTTAGGATAATCACATGATGATCACATGATGATCACATTTTACAAAATTTGTGTTGTGATTTGGGCTCAAAGATAAATCAGCCTCAAATGGGGTTTGTTTTGGTGTTTGTTTGTCGGTGGTGGAGTGGTTAACGAGGCAGCACACATGCTCCACGTGCAGATGCAGAGTGGGGACAGTTTGCTGCATGTCCTCCCTACTCTCTTAACCCCGTTTCACAATGAGCTGTTCTGTGTAATAAAGGCAACAAATCCTTAAAAGAATAAATGACGTAGAAACATGTGTCGTGTCAGGTGACGTTTCATGTCAGGTGTCGTGTGACGTGTCAGGTGACGTGTCAGGTGACGTGTCAGGTGACGTGTCAGGTGACGTTTCATGTCAGGTGTCGTGTGACGTGTCAGGTGACGTGTCATGTGTCATGTGACGTGTCGTGTCAGGTGTCGTGTCAGGTGACGTGTCAGGTGTCGTGTCAGGTGACGTGTCAGGTGACGTGTCAGGTGACGTGTCAGGTGTCGTGTCAGGTGTCGTGTCAGGTGACGTGTCAGGTGACGTGTCAGGTGACGTGTCAGGTGACGTGTCAGGTGACGTGTCATGTGACGTGTCAGGTGTCGTGTCAGGTGTCGTGTCAGGTGTCGTGTCAGGTGACGTGTCAGGTGACGTGTCAGGTGTCGTGTCAGGTGACGTGTCAGGTGTCGTGTCAGGTGTCGTGTCAGGTGTCGTGTGACGTGTCGTGTGACGTGTCAGGTGTCGTGTCAGGTGTCGTGTCAGGTGTCGTGTCAGGTGTCGTGTCAGGTGTCGTGTCAGGTGTCGTGTGACGTGTCAGGTGTCGTGTCAGGTGTCAGGTGTCGTGTCAGGTGTCGTGTCAGGTGTCGTGTCAGGTGTCGTGTCAGGTCAGGTGTCGTGTGTCGTGTCAGGTGTCGTGTCAGGTGTCGTGTGACGTGTCAGGTGTCGTGTCAGGTGTCGTGTCAGGTGTCGTGTCAGGTGTCGTGTCAGGTGACGTGTCAGGTGACGTGTGTCGTGTCAGGTGTCGTGTCAGGTGTCGTGTGACGTGTCAGGTGTCGTGTCAGGTGTCGTGTCAGGTGTCGTGTCAGGTGACGTGTGACGTGTCAGGTGTCAGGTGTCGTGTGTCGTGTCAGGTGTCGTGTCAGGTGTCGTGTGACGTGTCAGGTGTCAGGTGTCGTGTGTCGTGTCAGGTGACGTGTCAGGTGTCGTGTCAGGTGTCGTGTGACGTGTCAGGTGTCAGGTGACGTGTGTTGTGTCAGGTGTCGTGTCAGGTGTCGTGTGACGTGTCAGGTGTCAGGTGTCGTGTGTCGTGTCAGGTGACGTGTCAGGTGTCGTGTGTCGTGTCAGGTGTCGTGTCAGGTGTCGTGTGACGTGTCAGGTGACGTGTCAGGTGTCGTGTCAGGTGTCGTGTCAGGTGTCGTGTCAGGTGTCGTGTCAGGTGTCGTGTCAGGTGACGTGTCAGGTGACGTGTCAGGTGACGTGTCAGGTGACGTGTCAGGTGACGTGTCAGGTGTCGTGTCAGGTGTCGTGTCAGGTGTCGTGTGACGTGTCAGGTGTCAGGTGACGTGTGTTGTGTCAGGTGTCGTGTCAGGTGTCGTGTGACGTGTCAGGTGTCAGGTGTCGTGTGTCGTGTCAGGTGACGTGTCAGGTGTCGTGTGTCGTGTCAGGTGTCGTGTCAGGTGTCGTGTGACGTGTCAGGTGACGTGTCAGGTGACGTGTCAGGTGTCGTGTCAGGTGTCGTGTCAGGTGTCGTGTCAGGTGTCGTGTCAGGTGTCGTGTCAGGTGTCGTGTCAGGTGACGTGTCAGGTGACGTGTCAGGTGACGTGTCAGGTGACGTGTCAGGTGTCGTGTCAGGTGTCGTGTCAGGTGTCGTGTCAGGTGTCGTGTCAGGTGACGTGTCAGGTGTCGTGTCAGGTGTCGTGTCAGGTGTCGTGTCAGGTGTCGTGTCAGGTGTCGTGTCAGGTGTCGTGTCAGGTGTCGTGTGACGTGTCAGGTGTCGTGTCAGGTGACGTGTCAGGTGACGTGTCAGGTGTCGTGTCAGGTGTCGTGTGACGTGTCGTGTGTCGTGTCAGGTGTCGTGTCAGGTGTCGTGTCAGGTGTCGTGTCAGGTGTCGTGTCAGGTGTCGTGTCAGGTGTCGTGTCAGGTGTCGTGTCAGGTGTCGTGTCAGGTGTCGTGTCAGGTGTCGTGTCAGGTGTCGTGTCAGGTGACGTGTCAGGTGACGTGTCAGGTGACGTGTCAGGTGTCGTGTCAGGTGACGTGTCAGGTGTCGTGTCAGGTGTCGTGTCAGGTGTCGTGTCAGGTGACGTGTCAGGTGTCGTGTCAGGTGACGTGTCAGGTGTCGTGTCAGGTGACGTGTCAGGTGTCGTGTCAGGTGACGTGTCAGGTGTCGTGTCAGGTGTCGTGTCAGGTGTCGTGTCAGGTGTCGTGTCAGGTGTCGTGTCAGGTGTCGTGTCAGGTGTCGTGTCAGGTGTCGTGTCAGGTGTCGTGTCAGGTGTCGTGTCAGGTGTCGTGTCAGGTGTCGTGTCAGGTGTCGTGTGTCGTGTCAGGTGTCGTGTCAGGTGTCGTGTGACGTGTCAGGTGTCGTGTCAGGTGTCGTGTCAGGTGTCGTGTCAGGTGTCGTGTCAGGTGACGTGTGTCGTGTCAGGTGTCGTGTCAGGTGTCGTGTCAGGTGTCGTGTGTCGTGTCAGGTGTCGTGTCAGGTGTCGTGTGTCGTGTCAGGTGACGTGTCAGGTGTCGTGTGTCGTGTCAGGTGTCGTGTGTCGTGTCAGGTGACGTGTCAGGTGTCGTGTGTCGTGTCAGGTGACGTGTCAGGTGACGTGTGACGTGTCAGGTGTCGTGTGACGTGTCAGGTGTCGTGTCAGGTGTCGTGTGACGTGTCAGGTGACGTGTCAGGTGTCGTGTCAGGTGTCGTGTCAGGTGTCGTGTCAGGTGTCGTGTCAGGTGTCGTGTCAGGTGTCGTGTCAGGTGACGTGTCAGGTGTCGTGTCAGGTGTCGTGTCAGGTGTCGTGTCAGGTGTCGTGTCAGGTGTCGTGTCAGGTGACGTGTCAGGTGACGTGTCAGGTGACGTGTCAGGTGTCGTGTCAGGTGTCGTGTCAGGTGTCGTGTCAGGTGACGTGTCAGGTGTCGTGTGTCGTGTCAGGTGTCGTGTCAGGTGTCGTGTGTCGTGTCAGGTGTCGTGTGTCGTGTCAGGTGACGTGTCAGGTGTCGTGTCAGGTGTCAGGTGTCGTGTCAGGTGTCGTGTCAGGTGTCGTGTGTCGTGTCAGGTGACGTGTCAGGTGACGTGTGACGTGTCAGGTGTCGTGTCAGGTGTCGTGTCAGGTGTCGTGTCAGGTGTCGTGTCAGGTGTCGTGTCAGGTGTCGTGTCAGGTGTCGTGTCAGGTGACGTGTCAGGTGACGTGTCAGGTGTCGTGTGACGTGTCAGGTGTCGTGTCAGGTGTCGTGTGTCGTGTCAGGTGTCGTGTCAGGTGTCGTGTGTCGTGTCAGGTGACGTGTCAGGTGTCGTGTGACGTGTCAGGTGTCGTGTCAGGTGTCGTGTGTCGTGTCAGGTGTCGTGTCAGGTGTCGTGTGACGTGTCAGGTGTCGTGTCAGGTGTCGTGTGTCGTGTCAGGTGTCGTGTCAGGTGTCGTGTGTCGTGTCAGGTGACGTGTCAGGTGTCGTGTGACGTGTCAGGTGTCGTGTCAGGTGTCGTGTGACGTGTCAGGTGACGTGTCAGGTGTCGTGTCAGGTGTCGTGTCAGGTGTCGTGTCAGGTGTCGTGTCAGGTGTCGTGTCAGGTGTCGTGTCAGGTGTCGTGTCAGGTGTCGTGTCAGGTGTCGTGTCAGGTGTCGTGTCAGGTGTCGTGTCAGGTGACGTGTCAGGTGACGTGTCAGGTGTCGTGTCAGGTGTCGTGTCAGGTGTCGTGTCAGGTGACGTGTCAGGTGTCGTGTCAGGTGACGTGTCAGGTGACGTGTCAGGTGTCGTGTCAGGTGACGTGTCAGGTGTCGTGTCAGGTGACGTGTCAGGTGTCGTGTCAGGTGTCGTGTCAGGTGTCGTGTCAGGTGACGTGTCAGGTGTCGTGTGACGTGTCAGGTGTCGTGTGACGTGTCAGGTGTCGTGTCAGGTGACGTGTCAGGTGTCGTGTCAGGTGACGTGTCAGGTGTCGTGTCAGGTGTCGTGTCAGGTGTCGTGTCAGGTGTCGTGTCAGGTGTCGTGTCAGGTGTCGTGTCAGGTGTCGTGTCAGGTGACGTGTCAGGTGACGTGTCAGGTGTCGTGTCAGGTGTCGTGTCAGGTGTCGTGTCAGGTGACGTGTCAGGTGTCGTGTGACGTGTCAGGTGTCGTGTCAGGTGTCGTGTGACGTGTCAGGTGACGTGTCAGGTGTCGTGTGTCGTGTCAGGTGTCGTGTCAGGTGTCGTGTGTCGTGTCAGGTGACGTGTCAGGTGTCGTGTGTCGTGTCAGGTGACGTGTGTCGTGTCAGGTGTCGTGTCAGGTGTCGTGTGACGTGTCAGGTGTCGTGTCAGGTGTCGTGTGTCGTGTCAGGTGTCGTGTCAGGTGTCGTGTGTCGTGTCAGGTGACGTGTCAGGTGTCGTGTGACGTGTCAGGTGTCGTGTCAGGTGTCGTGTGACGTGTCAGGTGACGTGTCAGGTGTCGTGTCAGGTGTCGTGTCAGGTGTCGTGTCAGGTGTCGTGTCAGGTGTCGTGTCAGGTGTCGTGTCAGGTGTCGTGTCAGGTGTCGTGTCAGGTGTCGTGTCAGGTGACGTGTCAGGTGTCGTGTCAGGTGTCGTGTCAGGTGTCGTGTCAGGTGTCGTGTCAGGTGTCGTGTCAGGTGTCGTGTCAGGTGTCGTGTCAGGTGTCGTGTCAGGTGTCGTGTCAGGTGACGTGTCAGGTGTCGTGTCAGGTGTCGTGTCAGGTGTCGTGTCAGGTGTCGTGTCAGGTGTCGTGTGACGTGTCAGGTGACGTGTCAGGTGTCGTGTCAGGTGTCGTGTCAGGTGTCGTGTCAGGTGTCGTGTCAGGTGACGTGTCAGGTGTCGTGTCAGGTGTCGTGTCAGGTGACGTGTCAGGTGTCGTGTCAGGTGTCGTGTGACGTGTCAGGTGACGTGTCAGGTGTCGTGTCAGGTGTCGTGTCAGGTGTCGTGTCAGGTGACGTGTCAGGTGTCGTGTCAGGTGACGTGTCAGGTGACGTGTCAGGTGTCGTGTCAGGTGACGTGTCAGGTGTCGTGTCAGGTGTCGTGTCAGGTGTCGTGTCAGGTGACGTGTCAGGTGTCGTGTCAGGTGTCGTGTCAGGTGTCGTGTCAGGTGTCGTGTCAGGTGTCGTGTCAGGTGTCGTGTCAGGTGTCGTGTCAGGTGTCGTGTCAGGTGACGTGTCAGGTGTCGTGTCAGGTGTCGTGTCAGGTGTCGTGTCAGGTGTCGTGTCAGGTGTCGTGTCAGGTGTCGTGTCAGGTGACGTGTCAGGTGTCGTGTCAGGTGACGTGTCAGGTGTCGTGTCAGGTGTCGTGTCAGGTGTCGTGTCAGGTGTCGTGTCAGGTGTCGTGTCAGGTGACGTGTCAGGTGTCGTGTCAGGTGACGTGTCAGGTGACGTGTCAGGTGTCGTGACGTGTCAGGTGTCGTGTCAGGTGACGTGTCAGGTGTCGTGTCAGGTGACGTGTCAGGTGACGTGTCAGGTGTCGTGTCAGGTGTCGTGTCAGGTGTCGTGTCAGGTGACGTGTCAGGTGTCGTGTCAGGTGTCGTGTCAGGTGTCGTGTCAGGTGTCGTGTCAGGTGTCGTGTCAGGTGTCGTGTCAGGTGTCGTGTCAGGTGTCGTGTCAGGTGTCGTGTCAGGTGTCGTGTCAGGTGACGTGTCAGGTGTCGTGTCAGGTGACGTGTCAGGTGTCGTGTCAGGTGTCGTGTCAGGTGTCGTGTCAGGTGTCGTGTCAGGTGTCGTGTCAGGTGACGTGTCAGGTGTCGTGTCAGGTGACGTGTCAGGTGTCGTGTCAGGTGTCGTGTCAGGTGACGTGTCAGGTGACGTGTCAGGTGTCGTGTCAGGTGACGTGTCAGGTGTCGTGTGACGTGTCAGGTGTCGTGTCAGGTGTCGTGTGACGTGTCAGGTGTCGTGTCAGGTGTCGTGTGACGTGTCAGGTGACGTGTCAGGTGTCGTGTCAGGTGTCGTGTCAGGTGTCGTGTCAGGTGTCGTGTCAGGTGTCGTGTCAGGTGACGTGTCAGGTGACGTGTCAGGTGTCGTGTCAGGTGACGTGTCAGGTGTCGTGTCAGGTGTCGTGTCAGGTGTCGTGTCAGGTGACGTGTCAGGTGTCGTGTCAGGTGTCGTGTCAGGTGTCGTGTCAGGTGTCGTGTCAGGTGTCGTGTCAGGTGTCGTGTCAGGTGTCGTGTCAGGTGTCGTGTCAGGTGACGTGTCAGGTGTCGTGTCAGGTGTCGTGTCAGGTGTCGTGTCAGGTGTCGTGTCAGGTGTCGTGTCAGGTGTCGTGTCAGGTGACGTGTCAGGTGTCGTGTCAGGTGACGTGTCAGGTGTCGTGTCAGGTGTCGTGTCAGGTGTCGTGTCAGGTGTCGTGTCAGGTGTCGTGTCAGGTGACGTGTCAGGTGTCGTGTCAGGTGACGTGTCAGGTGACGTGTCAGGTGTCGTGACGTGTCAGGTGTCGTGTCAGGTGACGTGTCAGGTGTCGTGTCAGGTGACGTGTCAGGTGTCGTGTCAGGTGTCGTGTCAGGTGTCGTGTCAGGTGACGTGTCAGGTGTCGTGTCAGGTGTCGTGTCAGGTGTCGTGTCAGGTGTCGTGTCAGGTGACGTGTCAGGTGTCGTGTCAGGTGTCGTGTCAGGTGTCGTGTCAGGTGTCGTGTCAGGTGTCGTGTCAGGTGACGTGTCAGGTGTCGTGTCAGGTGACGTGTCAGGTGTCGTGTCAGGTGTCGTGTCAGGTGTCGTGTCAGGTGTCGTGTCAGGTGTCGTGTCAGGTGACGTGTCAGGTGTCGTGTCAGGTGACGTGTCAGGTGTCGTGTCAGGTGTCGTGTCAGGTGACGTGTCAGGTGACGTGTCAGGTGTCGTGTCAGGTGACGTGTCAGGTGTCGTGTGACGTGTCAGGTGTCGTGTCAGGTGTCGTGTGACGTGTCAGGTGTCGTGTCAGGTGTCGTGTGACGTGTCAGGTGACGTGTCAGGTGTCGTGTCAGGTGTCGTGTCAGGTGTCGTGTCAGGTGTCGTGTCAGGTGTCGTGTGACGTGTCAGGTGACGTGTCAGGTGTCGTGTCAGGTGTCGTGTCAGGTGTCGTGTCAGGTGTCGTGTCAGGTGACGTGTCAGGTGTCGTGTCAGGTGACGTGTCAGGTGACGTGTCAGGTGTCGTGTCAGGTGTCGTGTCAGGTGACGTGTCAGGTGTCGTGTCAGGTGTCGTGTCAGGTGTCGTGTCAGGTGACGTGTCAGGTGTCGTGTGACGTGTCAGGTGTCGTGTGACGTGTCAGGTGTCGTGTCAGGTGACGTGTCAGGTGTCGTGTCAGGTGACGTGTCAGGTGTCGTGTCAGGTGTCGTGTCAGGTGTCGTGTCAGGTGTCGTGTCAGGTGTCGTGTCAGGTGTCGTGTCAGGTGTCGTGTCAGGTGACGTGTCAGGTGACGTGTCAGGTGTCGTGTCAGGTGTCGTGTCAGGTGTCGTGTCAGGTGACGTGTCAGGTGTCGTGTGACGTGTCAGGTGTCGTGTCAGGTGTCGTGTGACGTGTCAGGTGACGTGTCAGGTGTCGTGTGTCGTGTCAGGTGTCGTGTCAGGTGTCGTGTGTCGTGTCAGGTGACGTGTCAGGTGTCGTGTGTCGTGTCAGGTGACGTGTGTCGTGTCAGGTGTCGTGTCAGGTGTCGTGTGACGTGTCAGGTGTCGTGTCAGGTGTCGTGTGTCGTGTCAGGTGTCGTGTCAGGTGTCGTGTGTCGTGTCAGGTGACGTGTCAGGTGTCGTGTGACGTGTCAGGTGTCGTGTCAGGTGTCGTGTGACGTGTCAGGTGACGTGTCAGGTGTCGTGTCAGGTGTCGTGTCAGGTGTCGTGTCAGGTGTCGTGTCAGGTGACGTGTCAGGTGTCGTGTCAGGTGTCGTGTCAGGTGTCGTGTCAGGTGTCGTGTCAGGTGTCGTGTCAGGTGTCGTGTCAGGTGACGTGTCAGGTGACGTGTCAGGTGACGTGTCAGGTGTCGTGTCAGGTGTCGTGTCAGGTGTCGTGTCAGGTGTCGTGTCAGGTGTCGTGTCAGGTGTCGTGTCAGGTGTCGTGTCAGGTGTCGTGTCAGGTGTCGTGTCAGGTGACGTGTCAGGTGTCGTGTCAGGTGTCGTGTCAGGTGTCGTGTCAGGTGTCGTGTGACGTGTCAGGTGACGTGTCAGGTGTCGTGTCAGGTGTCGTGTCAGGTGTCGTGTCAGGTGTCGTGTCAGGTGACGTGTCAGGTGTCGTGTCAGGTGTCGTGTCAGGTGACGTGTCAGGTGTCGTGTCAGGTGTCGTGTGACGTGTCAGGTGACGTGTCAGGTGTCGTGTCAGGTGTCGTGTCAGGTGTCGTGTCAGGTGACGTGTCAGGTGTCGTGTCAGGTGACGTGTCAGGTGACGTGTCAGGTGTCGTGTCAGGTGACGTGTCAGGTGTCGTGTCAGGTGTCGTGTCAGGTGTCGTGTCAGGTGACGTGTCAGGTGTCGTGTCAGGTGTCGTGTCAGGTGTCGTGTCAGGTGTCGTGTCAGGTGTCGTGTCAGGTGTCGTGTCAGGTGTCGTGTCAGGTGTCGTGTCAGGTGACGTGTCAGGTGTCGTGTCAGGTGTCGTGTCAGGTGTCGTGTCAGGTGTCGTGTCAGGTGTCGTGTCAGGTGTCGTGTCAGGTGACGTGTCAGGTGTCGTGTCAGGTGTCGTGTCAGGTGTCGTGTCAGGTGTCGTGTCAGGTGACGTGTCAGGTGTCGTGTCAGGTGACGTGTCAGGTGACGTGTCAGGTGTCGTGACGTGTCAGGTGTCGTGTCAGGTGACGTGTCAGGTGTCGTGTCAGGTGTCGTGTCAGGTGTCGTGTCAGGTGTCGTGTCAGGTGACGTGTCAGGTGTCGTGTCAGGTGTCGTGTCAGGTGTCGTGTCAGGTGTCGTGTCAGGTGACGTGTCAGGTGTCGTGTCAGGTGACGTGTCAGGTGTCGTGTCAGGTGTCGTGTCAGGTGTCGTGTCAGGTGTCGTGTCAGGTGTCGTGTCAGGTGACGTGTCAGGTGTCGTGTCAGGTGACGTGTCAGGTGTCGTGTCAGGTGTCGTGTCAGGTGTCGTGTCAGGTGTCGTGTCAGGTGTCGTGTCAGGTGACGTGTCAGGTGACGTGTCAGGTGTCGTGTCAGGTGACGTGTCAGGTGTCGTGTCAGGTGTCGTGTCAGGTGACGTGTCAGGTGACGTGTCAGGTGTCGTGTCAGGTGACGTGTCAGGTGTCGTGTGACGTGTCAGGTGTCGTGTCAGGTGTCGTGTGACGTGTCAGGTGTCGTGTCAGGTGTCGTGTGACGTGTCAGGTGACGTGTCAGGTGTCGTGTCAGGTGTCGTGTCAGGTGTCGTGTCAGGTGTCGTGTCAGGTGTCGTGTCAGGTGTCGTGTCAGGTGACGTGTCAGGTGTCGTGTCAGGTGACGTGTCAGGTGTCGTGTCAGGTGTCGTGTCAGGTGTCGTGTCAGGTGACGTGTCAGGTGTCGTGTCAGGTGTCGTGTCAGGTGTCGTGTCAGGTGTCGTGTCAGGTGTCGTGTCAGGTGTCGTGTCAGGTGTCGTGTCAGGTGACGTGTCAGGTGTCGTGTCAGGTGTCGTGTCAGGTGTCGTGTCAGGTGTCGTGTCAGGTGTCGTGTCAGGTGTCGTGTCAGGTGACGTGTCAGGTGTCGTGTCAGGTGACGTGTCAGGTGTCGTGTCAGGTGTCGTGTCAGGTGTCGTGTCAGGTGTCGTGTCAGGTGTCGTGTCAGGTGACGTGTCAGGTGTCGTGTCAGGTGACGTGTCAGGTGACGTGTCAGGTGTCGTGACGTGTCAGGTGTCGTGTCAGGTGACGTGTCAGGTGTCGTGTCAGGTGACGTGTCAGGTGTCGTGTCAGGTGTCGTGTCAGGTGTCGTGTCAGGTGACGTGTCAGGTGTCGTGTCAGGTGTCGTGTCAGGTGTCGTGTCAGGTGTCGTGTCAGGTGTCGTGTCAGGTGACGTGTCAGGTGTCGTGTCAGGTGTCGTGTCAGGTGTCGTGTCAGGTGTCGTGTCAGGTGACGTGTCAGGTGTCGTGTCAGGTGACGTGTCAGGTGTCGTGTCAGGTGTCGTGTCAGGTGTCGTGTCAGGTGTCGTGTCAGGTGTCGTGTCAGGTGACGTGTCAGGTGTCGTGTCAGGTGACGTGTCAGGTGTCGTGTCAGGTGTCGTGTCAGGTGACGTGTCAGGTGACGTGTCAGGTGTCGTGTCAGGTGACGTGTCAGGTGTCGTGTCAGGTGTCGTGTCAGGTGACGTGTCAGGTGTCGTGTCAGGTGTCGTGTCAGGTGACGTGTCAGGTGTCGTGTCAGGTGTCGTGTCAGGTGTCGTGTCAGGTGTCGTGTCAGGTGTCGTGTCAGGTGTCGTGTCAGGTGTCGTGTCAGGTGTCGTGTCAGGTGTCGTGTCAGGTGTCGTGTCAGGTGACGTGTCAGGTGTCGTGTCAGGTGTCGTGTCAGGTGTCGTGTCAGGTGTCGTGTCAGGTGTCGTGTCAGGTGTCGTGTCAGGTGACGTGTCAGGTGTCGTGTCAGGTGACGTGTCAGGTGTCGTGTCAGGTGTCGTGTCAGGTGTCGTGTCAGGTGTCGTGTCAGGTGTCGTGTCAGGTGACGTGTCAGGTGTCGTGTCAGGTGACGTGTCAGGTGTCGTGTCAGGTGACGTGTCAGGTGTCGTGTCAGGTGTCGTGTCAGGTGTCGTGTCAGGTGACGTGTCAGGTGTCGTGTCAGGTGTCGTGTCAGGTGTCGTGTCAGGTGTCGTGTCAGGTGTCGTGTCAGGTGACGTGTCAGGTGTCGTGTCAGGTGTCGTGTCAGGTGTCGTGTCAGGTGTCGTGTCAGGTGACGTGTCAGGTGTCGTGTCAGGTGACGTGTCAGGTGTCGTGTCAGGTGTCGTGTCAGGTGTCGTGTCAGGTGTCGTGTCAGGTGTCGTGTCAGGTGACGTGTCAGGTGTCGTGTCAGGTGACGTGTCAGGTGTCGTGTCAGGTGTCGTGTCAGGTGACGTGTCAGGTGACGTGTCAGGTGTCGTGTCAGGTGACGTGTCAGGTGTCGTGTCAGGTGTCGTGTCAGGTGACGTGTCAGGTGTCGTGTCAGGTGTCGTGTCAGGTGACGTGTCAGGTGTCGTGTCAGGTGTCGTGTCAGGTGTCGTGTCAGGTGTCGTGTCAGGTGTCGTGTCAGGTGTCGTGTCAGGTGTCGTGTCAGGTGTCGTGTCAGGTGACGTGTCAGGTGTCGTGTCAGGTGTCGTGTCAGGTGTCGTGTCAGGTGTCGTGTCAGGTGTCGTGTCAGGTGTCGTGTCAGGTGACGTGTCAGGTGTCGTGTCAGGTGACGTGTCAGGTGTCGTGTCAGGTGTCGTGTCAGGTGTCGTGTCAGGTGTCGTGTCAGGTGTCGTGTCAGGTGACGTGTCAGGTGTCGTGTCAGGTGACGTGTCAGGTGACGTGTCAGGTGTCGTGACGTGTCAGGTGTCGTGTCAGGTGACGTGTCAGGTGTCGTGTCAGGTGACGTGTCAGGTGTCGTGTCAGGTGTCGTGTCAGGTGTCGTGTCAGGTGTCGTGTCAGGTGACGTGTCAGGTGTCGTGTCAGGTGTCGTGTCAGGTGTCGTGTCAGGTGTCGTGTCAGGTGTCGTGTCAGGTGACGTGTCAGGTGTCGTGTCAGGTGTCGTGTCAGGTGTCGTGTCAGGTGTCGTGTCAGGTGTCGTGTCAGGTGACGTGTCAGGTGTCGTGTCAGGTGACGTGTCAGGTGTCGTGTCAGGTGTCGTGTCAGGTGTCGTGTCAGGTGTCGTGTCAGGTGTCGTGTCAGGTGACGTGTCAGGTGTCGTGTCAGGTGACGTGTCAGGTGTCGTGTCAGGTGTCGTGTCAGGTGACGTGTCAGGTGACGTGTCAGGTGTCGTGTCAGGTGACGTGTCAGGTGTCGTGTGACGTGTCAGGTGTCGTGTCAGGTGTCGTGTGACGTGTCAGGTGTCGTGTCAGGTGTCGTGTGACGTGTCAGGTGACGTGTCAGGTGTCGTGTCAGGTGTCGTGTCAGGTGTCGTGTCAGGTGTCGTGTCAGGTGTCGTGTCAGGTGTCGTGTCAGGTGTCGTGTCAGGTGACGTGTCAGGTGTCGTGTCAGGTGACGTGTCAGGTGTCGTGTCAGGTGTCGTGTCAGGTGTCGTGTCAGGTGACGTGTCAGGTGTCGTGTCAGGTGTCGTGTCAGGTGTCGTGTCAGGTGTCGTGTCAGGTGTCGTGTCAGGTGTCGTGTCAGGTGTCGTGTCAGGTGACGTGTCAGGTGTCGTGTCAGGTGTCGTGTCAGGTGTCGTGTCAGGTGTCGTGTCAGGTGTCGTGTCAGGTGACGTGTCAGGTGTCGTGTCAGGTGACGTGTCAGGTGTCGTGTCAGGTGTCGTGTCAGGTGTCGTGTCAGGTGTCGTGTCAGGTGTCGTGTCAGGTGACGTGACGTGTCAGGTGTCGTGTCAGGTGACGTGTCAGGTGACGTGTCAGGTGTCGTGACGTGTCAGGTGTCGTGTCAGGTGACGTGTCAGGTGTCGTGTCAGGTGACGTGTCAGGTGTCGTGTCAGGTGTCGTGTCAGGTGTCGTGTCAGGTGACGTGTCAGGTGTCGTGTCAGGTGTCGTGTCAGGTGTCGTGTCAGGTGTCGTGTCAGGTGTCGTGTCAGGTGACGTGTCAGGTGTCGTGTCAGGTGTCGTGTCAGGTGTCGTGTCAGGTGTCGTGTCAGGTGTCGTGTCAGGTGACGTGTCAGGTGTCGTGTCAGGTGACGTGTCAGGTGTCGTGTCAGGTGTCGTGTCAGGTGTCGTGTCAGGTGTCGTGTCAGGTGTCGTGTCAGGTGACGTGTCAGGTGTCGTGTCAGGTGACGTGTCAGGTGTCGTGTCAGGTGTCGTGTCAGGTGACGTGTCAGGTGACGTGTCAGGTGTCGTGTCAGGTGTCGTGTCAGGTGACGTGTCAGGTGTCGTGTCAGGTGTCGTGTCAGGTGACGTGTCAGGTGACGTGTCAGGTGACGTGTCAGGTGTCGTGTGACGTGTCAGGTGTCGTGTCAGGTGTCGTGTGACGTGTCAGGTGTCGTGTCAGGTGTCGTGTGACGTGTCAGGTGACGTGTCAGGTGTCGTGTCAGGTGTCGTGTCAGGTGTCGTGTCAGGTGTCGTGTCAGGTGTCGTGTGACGTGTCAGGTGACGTGTCAGGTGTCGTGTCAGGTGTCGTGTCAGGTGTCGTGTCAGGTGTCGTGTCAGGTGACGTGTCAGGTGTCGTGTCAGGTGACGTGTCAGGTGACGTGTCAGGTGTCGTGTCAGGTGACGTGTCAGGTGTCGTGTCAGGTGACGTGTCAGGTGACGTGTCAGGTGACGTGTCAGGTGACGTGTCAGGTGACGTGTCAGGTGACGTGTCAGGTGACGTGTCAGGTGTCGTGTCAGGTGTCGTGTCAGGTGTCGTGTCAGGTGTCGTGTCAGGTGACGTGTCAGGTGACGTGTCAGGTGTCGTGTCAGGTGTCGTGTCAGGTGTCGTGTCAGGTGTCGTGTCAGGTGTCGTGTCAGGTGACGTGTCAGGTGACGTGTCAGGTGACGTGTCAGGTGTCGTGTCAGGTGACGTGTCAGGTGTCGTGTCAGGTGTCGTGTCAGGTGACGTGTCAGGTGTCGTGTCAGGTGTCGTGTCAGGTGTCGTGTCAGGTGACGTGTCAGGTGTCGTGTCAGGTGTCGTGTCAGGTGACGTGTCAGGTGTCGTGTCAGGTGTCGTGTCAGGTGACGTGTCAGGTGTCGTGTCAGGTGTCGTGTCAGGTGTCGTGTCAGGTGTCGTGTCAGGTGTCGTGTCAGGTGACGTGTCAGGTGAATACTCACCACAGGCGTGTCCAGGTAAAAGCCTTAAACAGCGTTTATTATTAACATCGTTAACGAGCTGATTCAATCATCAATTATATCATGTTTATAAATGTGTTACAGGCCCTGACCCCGAGCCTAACCCTGACCCTGAGCCTAACCCTGACCATAAATCTGACCCTGAGCCTAACCCTTGTCCAGCTGAAATGACCCTTGACCCTTCTCGCTCTTGTTTTGTTCCTTTGAGAGTTTAAATGAAGAGAACTTTAGATTGAAGATAAACCTGTGCTATATATAGACTTAGTGTTTGAACTGTTTCATGTGTGAAACCCAAACTGACCTGGTTGCTATGGTAACAGCCATGTCACATGATCGGCACAACCAGGAAGTCACATTAAAAGGACTGTTTCAATATCGAATGTGTGAACCAGAACTTTCCACATGTTCTGGACTTTAGGTTCTGGACTTTAGGTTCTGGACTTTAGGTTCTGGACTTTCTGGATGAGCTTCATGAGGTCGTCACCTGAAATGGTTTTCCAACCGTCCTGAAGAAGTTCCCACATCATGAAGCTCACCGAGAGAACTCTGGAATCTAAAATACAAAACACATTTACACTCATTTTACTTCACAATCGTCTCCATTTTAATCTAAGAAACTAAAGAACCAGATCAGGAGGACCACCAGAACCCCCTGAGGACCACCAGAACCCCCTGAGGACCACCAGAACCCTCTCAGGACCACCAGAACCCCATGAGGACCACCAGAACCCTCTCAGGACCACCAGAACCCCCTGAGGACCACCAGAACCCCCTGAGGACCACCAGAACCCCCTGAGGACCACCAGAACCCCCTGAGGACCACCAGAACCCTCTCAGGACCACCAGAACCCCATGAGGACCACCAGAACCCCCTGAGGACCACCAGAACCCTCTCAGGACCACCAGAACCCCATGAGGACCACCAGAACCCTCTCAGGACCACCAGAACCCCATGAGGACCACCAGAACCCCCTGAGGACCACCAGAACCCTCTCAGGACCACCAGAACCCCCTGAGGACCACCAGAACCCTCTCAGGACCACCAGAACCCCCTGAGGACCACCAGAACCCTCTCAGGACCACCAGAACCCCCTGAGGACCACCAGAACCCCATGAGGACCACCAGAACCCTCTCAGGACCACCAGAACCCCCTGAGGACCACCAGAACCCTCTCAGGACCAC
>NW_027316500.1:36163617-36195359 GCF_026437365.1 Eucyclogobius newberryi | reverse complement strand
TGACTCTTTAGTCCCACTATTTGACTCTTTAGTCTCACTATGTGGCTCTCTTTAGTCTCACTATGTGGCTCTTTAGTCTCACTATGTGGCTCTTTAGTCTCACTATGTGGCTCTTTAGTCTCACTATGTGCTCTTTAGTCTCACTATGTGGCTCTTTAGTCTCACTATGTGGCTCTCTTTAGTCTCACTATGTGGCTCTTTAGTCTCACTATGTGGCTCTTTAGTCTCACTATGTGGCTCTTTAGTCTCACTATGTGGCTCTCTTTAGTCTCACTATGTGGCTCTTTAGTCTCACTATGTGGCTCTTTAGTCTCACTATGTGGCTCTCTTAGTCTCACTATGTGGCTCTTTAGTCTCACTATGTGGCTCTTTAGTCTCACTATGTGGCTCTTTAGTCTCACTATGTGGCCTCTCTTAGTCTCACTATGTGGCTCTTTAGTCTCACTATGTGGCTCTTTAGTCTCACTATGTGGCTCTTTAGTCTCACTATGTGGCTCTTTAGTCTCACTATGTGGCTCTTTAGTCTCACTATGTGGCTCTTTAGTCTCACTATGTGGCTCTTTAGTCTCACTATGTGGCTCTTTAGTCTCACTATGTGGCTCTCTTAGTCTCACTATGTGGCTCTTTAGTCTCACTATGTGGCTCTTTAGTCTCACTATGTGGCTCTTTAGTCTCACTATGTGGCTCTTTAGTCTCACTATGTGGCTCTTTAGTCTCACTATGTGGCTCTTTAGTCTCACTATGTGGCTCTTTAGTCTCACTATGTGGCTCTTTAGTCTCACTATGTGGCTCTTTAGTCTCACTATGTGGCTCTTTAGTCTCACTATGTGGCTCTCTTTAGTCTCACTATGTGGCTCTTTAGTCTCACTATGTGGCTCTTTAGTCTCACTATGTGGCTCTTTAGTCTCACTATGTGGCTCTTTAGTCTCACTATGTGGCTCTTTAGTCTCACTATGTGGCTCTTTAGTCTCACTATGTGGCCTCTTTAGTCTCACTATGTGGCTCTTTAGTCTCACTATGTGGCTCTTTAGTCTCACTATGTGGCTCTTTAGTCTCACTATGTGGCTCTTTAGTCTCACTATGTGGCTCTTTAGTCTCACTATGTGGCTCTTTAGTCTCACTATGTGGCTCTTTAGTCTCACTATGTGGCTCTTTAGTCTCACTATGTGGCTCTTTAGTCTCACTATGTGGCTCTTTAGTCTCACTATGTGGCTCTTTAGTCTCACTATGTGGCTCTTTAGTCTCACTATGTGGCTCTTTAGTCTCACTATGTGGCTCTTTAGTCTCACTATGTGGCTCTTTAGTCTCACTATGTGGCTCTTTAGTCTCACTATGTGGCTCTTTAGTCTCACTATGTGGCTCTTTAGTCTCACTATGTGGCTCTTTAGTCTCACTATGTGGCTCTTTAGTCTCACTATGTGGCTCTTTAGTCTCACTATGTGGCTCTTTAGTCTCACTATGTGGCTCTTTAGTCTCACTATGTGGCTCTCTTTAGTCTCACTATGTGGCTCTTTAGTCTCACTATGTGGCTCTTTAGTCTCACTATGTGGCTCTTTAGTCTCACTATGTGGCTCTTTAGTCTCACTATGTGGCTCTTTAGTCTCACTATGTGGCTCTTTAGTCTCACTATGTGGCTCTTTAGTCTCACTATGTGGCTCTTTAGTCTCACTATGTGGCTCTTTAGTCTCACTATGTGGCTCTTTAGTCTCACTATGTGGCTCTTTAGTCTCACTATGTGGCTCTTTAGTCTCACTATGTGGCTCTTTAGTCTCACTATGTGGCTCTTTAGTCTCACTATGTGGCTCTCTTTAGTCTCACTATGTGGCTCTTTAGTCTCACTATGTGGCTCTCTTTAGTCTCACTATGTGGCTCTTTAGTCTCACTATGTGGCTCTTTTAGTCTCACTATGTGGCTCTTTAGTCTCACTATGTGGCTCTCTTTAGTCTCACTATGTGGCTCTTTTAGTCTCACTATGTGGCTCTTTAGTCTCACTATGTGGCTCTTTAGTCTCACTATGTGGCTCTTTAGTCTCACTATGTGGCTCTTTAGTCTCACTATGTGGCTCTTTAGTCTCACTATGTGGCTCTTTAGTCTCACTATGTGGCTCTTTAGTCTCACTATGTGGCTCTTTAGTCTCACTATGTGGCTCTTTAGTCTCACTATGTGGCTCTTTAGTCTCACTATGTGGCTCTCTTTAGTCTCACTATGTGGCTCTTTAGTCTCACTATGTGGCTCTCTTTAGTCTCACTATGTGGCTCTTTAGTCTCACTATGTGGCTCTTTAGTCTCACTATGTGGCTCTTTAGTCTCACTATGTGGCTCTTTAGTCTCACTATGTGGCTCTTTAGTCTCACTATGTGGCTCTCTTTAGTCTCACTATGTGGCTCTCTTTAGTCTCACTATGTGGCTCTTTAGTCTCACTATGTGGCTCTTTAGTCTCACTATGTGGCTCTTTAGTCTCACTATGTGGCTCTTTAGTCTCACTATGTGGCTCTTTAGTCTCACTATGTGGCTCTTTAGTCTCACTATGTGGCTCTTTAGTCTCACTATGTGGCTCTTTAGTCTCACTATGTGGCTCTTTAGTCTCACTATGTGGCTCTTTAGTCTCACTATGTGGCTCTTTAGTCTCACTATGTGGCTCTTTAGTCTCACTATGTGGCTCTTTAGTCTCACTATGTGGCTCTTTAGTCTCACTATGTGGCTCTTTAGTCTCACTATGTGGCTCTTTAGTCTCACTATGTGGCTCTTTAGTCTCACTATGTGGCTCTTTAGTCTCACTATGTGGCTCTTTAGTCTCACTATGTGGCTCTTTAGTCTCACTATGTGGCTCTTTAGTCTCACTATGTGGCTCTTTAGTCTCACTATGTGGCTCTTTAGTCTCACTATGTGGCTCTTTAGTCTCACTATGTGGCTCTTTAGTCTCACTATGTGGCTCTTTTAGTCTCACTATGTGGCTCTTTAGTCTCACTATGTGGCTCTTTAGTCTCACTATGTGGCTCTTTAGTCTCACTATGTGGCTCTTTAGTCTCACTATGTGGCTCTTTAGTCTCACTATGTGGCTCTTTAGTCTCACTATGTGGCTCTTTAGTCTCACTATGTGGCTCTTTAGTCTCACTATGTGGCTCTTTAGTCTCACTATGTGGCTCTTTAGTCTCACTATGTGGCTCTTTAGTCTCACTATGTGGCTCTTTAGTCTCACTATGTGGCTCTTTAGTCTCACTATGTGGCTCTTTAGTCTCACTATGTGGCTCTTTAGTCTCACTATGTGACTCTTTAGTCTCACTATGTGGCTCTTTAGTCTCACTATGTGGCTCTTTAGTCTCACTATGTGGCTCTTTAGTCTCACTATGTGGCTCTTTAGTCTCACTATGTGGCTCTTTTAGTCTCACTATGTGGCTCTTTAGTCTCACTATGTGGCTCTTTAGTCTCACTATGTGGCTCTTTAGTCTCACTATGTGGCTCTTTAGTCTCACTATGTGGCTCTTTAGTCTCACTATGTGGCTCTTTAGTCTCACTATGTGGCTCTTTAGTCTCACTATGTGGCTCTTTAGTCTCACTATGTGGCTCTCTTTAGTCTCACTATGTGGCTCTTTAGTCTCACTATGTGGCTCTTTAGTCTCACTATGTGGCTCTTTAGTCTCACTATGTGGCTCTTTAGTCTCACTATGTGGCTCTTTAGTCTCACTATGTGGCTCTTTAGTCTCACTATGTGGCTCTTTAGTCTCACTATGTGGCTCTTTAGTCTCACTATTTGCTCTTTAGTCTCACTATGTGGCTCTTTAGTCTCACTATGTGGCTCTTTAGTCTCACTATGTGGCTCTTTAGTCTCACTATGTGGCTCTTTAGTCTCACTATGTGGCTCTTTAGTCTCACTATGTGGCTCTTTAGTCTCACTATGTGGCTCTTTAGTCTCACTATGTGGCTCTTTAGTCTCACTATGTGGCTCTTTAGTCTCACTATGTGGCTCTTTAGTCTCACTATGTGGCTCTTTAGTCTCACTATGTGGCTCTTTAGTCTCACTATGTGGCTCTCTTTAGTTTCACTATGTGGCTCTTTAGTCTCACTATGTGGCTCTTTAGTCTCACTATGTGGCTCTTTAGTCTCACTATGTGGCTCTTTAGTCTCACTATGTGGCTCTTTAGTCTCAAGATTTGGCTCTTTAGTCTCACTATGTGGCTCTTTAGTCTCACTATGTGGCTCTTTAGTCTCACTATGTGGCTCTTTAGTCTCACTATGTGGCTCTTTAGTCTCACTATGTGGCTCTTTAGTCTCACTATGTGGCTCTTTAGTCTCACTATGTGGCTCTTTAGTCTCACTATGTGGCTCTTTAGTCTCACTATGTGGCTCTCTTTAGTCTCACTATGTGGCTCTTTAGTCTCACTATGTGGCTCTTTAGTCTCACTATGTGGCTCTTTAGTCTCACTATGTGGCTCTTTAGTCTCACTATGTGGCTCTTTAGTCTCACTATGTGGCTCTTTAGTCTCACTATGTGGCTCTTTAGTCTCACTATGTGGCTCTTTAGTCTCACTATGTGGCTCTTTAGTCTCACTATGTGGCTCTCTTAGTCTCACTATGTGGCTCTTTAGTCTCACTATGTGGCTCTTTAGTCTCACTATGTGGCTCTTTAGTCTCACTATGTGGCTCTTTAGTCTCACTATGTGGCTCTTTAGTCTCACTATGTGGCTCTCTTTAGTCTCACTATGTGGCTCTTTAGTCTCACTATGTGGCTCTTTAGTCTCACTATGTGGCTCTTTAGTCTCACTATGTGGCTCTTTAGTCTCACTATGTGGCTCTTAGTCTCACTATGTGGCTCTTTAGTCTCACTATGTGGCTCTTTAGTCTCACTATGTGGCTCTCTTTAGTCTCACTATGTGGCTCTTTAGTCTCACTATGTGGCTCTTTAGTCTCACTATGTGGCTCTTTAGTCTCACTATGTGGCTCTTTAGTCTCACTATGTGGCTCTTTAGTCTCACTATGTGGCTCTTTAGTCTCACTATGTGGCTCTTTAGTCTCACTATGTGGCTCTTTAGTCTCACTATGTGGCTCTTTAGTCTCACTATGTGGCTCTTTAGTCTCACTATGTGGCTCTTTAGTCTCACTATGTGGCTCTTTAGTCTCACTATGTGGCTCTTTAGTCTCACTATGTGGCTCTCTTTAGTCTCACTATGTGGCTCTTTAGTCTCACTATGTGGCTCTTTAGTCTCACTATGTGGCTCTTTAGTCTCACTATGTGGCTCTTTAGTCTCACTATGTGGCTCTTTAGTCTCACTATGTGGCTCTTTAGTCTCACTATGTGGCTCTTTAGTCTCACTATGTGGCTCTTTAGTCTCACTATGTGGCTCTTTAGTCTCACTATGTGGCTCTTTAGTCTCACTATGTGGCTCTTTAGTCTCACTATGTGGCTCTTTAGTCTCACTATGTGGCTCTTTAGTCTCACTATGTGGCTCTTTAGTCTCACTATGTGGCTCTTTAGTCTCACTATGTGGCTCTTTAGTCTCACTATGTGGCTCTTTAGTCTCACTATGTGGCTCTTTAGTCTCACTATGTGGCTCTTTAGTCTCACTATGTGGCTCTTTAGTCTCACTATGTGACTCTTTAGTCTCACTATGTGGCTCTTTAGTCTCACTATGTGGCTCTTTAGTCTCACTATGTGGCTCTTTAGTCTCACTATGTGGCTCTTTAGTCTCACTATGTGGCTCTTTAGTCTCACTATGTGGCTCTTTAGTCTCACTATGTGGCTCTTTTAGTCTCACTATGTGGCTCTTTAGTCTCACTATGTGGCTCTTTAGTCTCACTATGTGGCTCTTTAGTCTCACTATGTGGCTCTTTAGTCTCACTATGTGGCTCTTTTAGTCTCACTATGTGGCTCTTTAGTCTCACTATGTGGCTCTTTAGTCTCACTATGTGGCTCTTTAGTCTCACTATGTGGCTCTTTAGTCTCACTATGTGGCTCTTTAGTCTCACTATGTGGCTCTTTAGTCTCACTATGTGGCTCTTTAGTCTCACTATGTGGCTCTTTAGTCTCACTATGTGGCTCTTTAGTCTCACTATGTGGCTCTTTAGTCTCACTATGTGGCTCTTTAGTCTCACTATGTGACTCTTTAGTCTCACTATGTGGCTCTTTAGTCTCACTATGTGACTCTTTAGTCTCACTATGTGGCTCTTTAGTCTCACTATGTGGCTCTCTTTAGTCTCACTATGTGGCTCTTTAGTCTCACTATGTGGCTCTTTAGTCTCACTATGTGACTCTTTAGTCTCACTATGTGGCTCTTTAGTCTCACTATGTGGCTCTTTAGTCTCACTATGTGGCTCTCTTTAGTCTCACTATGTGGCTCTTTAGTCTCACTATGTGGCTCTTTAATCTCACTATGTGGCTCTCTTTAGTCTCACTATGTGGCTCTTTAGTCTCACTATGTGGCTCTTTAGTCTCACTATGTGGCTCTTTAGTCTCACTATGTGGCTCTCTTTAGTCTCACTATGTGGCTCTTTAGTCTCACTATGTGGCTCTTTAGTTTCACTATGTGGCTCTTTAGTCTCACTACTTGGCTCTCTTTAGTCTCACTATGTGGCTCTCTTTAGTTTCACTATGTGGCTCTTTAGTCTCACCATGTGGCTCTTTAGTCTCACTATGTGGCTCTTTAGTCTCACTATGTGGCTCTTTAGTCTCACTATGTGGCTCTTTAGTCTCACTATGTGGCTCTTTAGTCTCACTATTTGGCTCTTTAGTCTCACTATGTGGCTCTTTAGTCTCACTATGTGGCTCTCTTTAGTCTCACTATGTGGCTCTTTAGTCTCACTATGTGGCTCTTTAGTCTCACTATGTGGCTCTTTAGTCTCAGTATTTGGCTCTTTAGTCTCACTATGTGGCTCTTTAGTCTCACTATGTGGCTCTTTAGTCTCACTATGTGGCTCTCTTTAGTTTCACCATGTGGCTCTTTAGTCTCACTATGTGGCTCTTTAGTCTCACTATGTGGCTCTTTAGTCTCACTATGTGGCTCTTTAGTCTCACTATGTGGCTCTTTAGTCTCACTATGTGGCTCTTTAATCTCACTATGTGGCTCTCTTTAGTCTCACTATGTGGCTCTTTAGTCTCACTATGTGGCTCTTTAGTCTCACTATGTGGCTCTTTAGTCTCACTATGTGGCTCTTTAGTCTCACTATGTGGCTCTTTAGTTCTCACTATGTGGCTCTTTAGTCTCACTATGTGGCTCTTTAGTCTCACTATGTGGCTCTTTAGTCTCACTATGTGGCTCTTTAGTCTCACTATGTGGCTCTTTAGTCTCACTATGTGGCTCTTTAGTCTCACTATGTGGCTCTTTAGTCTCACTATGTGACTCTTTAGTCTCACTATGTGGCTCTTTAGTCTCACTATGTGGCTCTTTAATCTCACTATGTGGCTCTCTTTAGTCTCACTATGTGGCTCTTTAGTCTCACTATGTGGCTCTTTAGTCTCACTATGTGGCTCTTTAGTCTCACTATGTGGCTCTTTAGTCTCACTATGTGGCTCTTTAGTCTCACTATGTGGCTCTTTAGTCTCACTATGTGGCTCTTTTTAGTCTCACTATGTGGCTCTTTAGTCTCACTATGTGGCTCTTTAGTCTCACTATGTGGCTCTTTAGTCTCACTATGTGGCTCTTTAGTCTCACTATGTGACTCTTTAGTCTCACTATGTGGCTCTTTAGTCTCACTATGTGGCTCTTTAGTCTCACTATGTGACTCTTTAGTCTCACTATGTGGCTCTTTAGTCTCACTATGTGGCTCTTTAGTCTCACTATGTGGCTCTTTAGTCTCACTATGTGACTCTTTAGTCTCACTATGTGGCTCTTTAGTCTCACTATGTGACTCTTTAGTCTCACTATGTGGCTCTTTAGTCTCACTATGTGGCTCTTTAGTCTCACTATGTGGCTCTCTTTAGTCTCACTATGTGGCTCTTTAGTCTCACTATGTGGCTCTTTAGTCTCACTATGTGACTCTTTAGTCTCACTATGTGGCTCTTTAGTCTCACTATGTGGCTCTTTAGTCTCACTATGTGGCTCTCTTTAGTCTCACTATGTGGCTCTTTAGTCTCACTATGTGGCTCTTTAGTCTCACTATGTGGCTCTCTTTAGTCTCACTATGTGGCTCTTTAGTCTCACTATGTGGCTCTTTAGTCTCACTATGTGGCTCTTTAGTCTCACTATGTGGCTCTCTTTAGTCTCACTATGTGGCTCTTTAGTCTCACTATGTGGCTCTTTAGTTCACTATGTGGCTCTTTAGTCTCACTACTTGGCTCTCTTTAGTCTCACTATGTGGCTCTCTTTAGTTTCACTATGTGGCTCTTTAGTCTCACCATGTGGCTCTTTAGTCTCACTATGTGGCTCTTTAGTCTCACTATGTGGCTCTTTAGTCTCACTATGTGGCTCTTTAGTCTCACTATGTGGCTCTTTAGTCTCACTATTTGGCTCTTTAGTCTCACTATGTGGCTCTTTAGTCTCACTATGTGGCTCTCTTAGTCTCACTATGTGGCTCTTTAGTCTCACTATGTGGCTCTTTAGTCTCACTATGTGGCTCTTTAGTCTCAGTATTTGGCTCTTTAGTCTCACTATGTGGCTCTTTAGTCTCACTATGTGGCTCTTTAGTCTCACTATGTGGCTCTCTTTAGTTCACCATGTGGCTCTTTAGTCTCACTATGTGGCTCTTTAGTCTCACTATGTGGCTCTTTAGTCTCACTATGTGGCTCTTTAGTCTCACTATGTGGCTCTTAGTCTCACTATGTGGCTCTTTAGTCTCACTATGTGGCTCTTTAGTCTCACTATGTGGCTCTTTAGTCTCACTATGTGGCTCTTTAGTCTCACTATGTGGCTCTTTAGTCTCACTATGTGGCTCTTTAGTCTCACTATGTGGCTCTTTAGTCTCACTATGTGGCTCTTTAGTCTCACTATGTGGCTCTTTAGTCTCACTATGTGGCTCTTTAGTCTCACTATGTGGCTCTTTAGTCTCACTATGTGGCTCTTTAGTCTCACTATGTGGCTCTTTAGTCTCACTATGTGGCTCTTTAGTCTCACTATGTGGCTCTTTAGTCTCACTATGTGGCTCTTTAGTCTCACTATGTGGCTCTTTAGTCTCACTATGTGGCTCTCTTAGTCTCACTATGTGGCTCTTTAGTCTCACTATGTGGCTCTTTAGTCTCACTATGTGCTCTTTAGTCTCACTATGTGGCTCTTTAGTCTCACTATGTGGCTCTTTAGTCTCACTATGTGGCTCTCTTTAGTCTCACTATGTGGCTCTTTAGTCTCACTATGTGGCTCTTTAGTCTCACTATGTGGCTCTTTAGTCTCACTATGTGGCTCTTTAGTCTCACTATGTGGCTCTTTAGTCTCACTATGTGGCTCTTTAGTCTCACTATGTGGCTCTTTAGTCTCACTATGTGGCTCTTTAGTCTCACTATGTGGCTCTTTAGTCTCACTATGTGGCTCTCTTTAGTTTCACTATGTGGCTCTTTAGTCTCACTATGTGGCTCTCTTTAGTCTCACTATGTGGCTCTTTAGTCTCACTATGTGGCTCTCTTTAGTCTCACTATGTGGCTCTTTAGTCTCACTATGTGGCTCTCTTTAGTCTCACTATGTGGCTCTTTAGTCTCACTATGTGGCTCTCTTTAGTCTCACTATGTGGCTCTTTAGTCTCACTATGTGGCTCTTTAGTCTCACTATGTGGCTCTTTAGTCTCACTATGTGGCTCTTTAGTCTCACTATGTGGCTCTCTTTAGTCTCACTATGTGGCTCTTTAGTCTCACTATGTGGCTCTTTAGTCTCACTATGTGGCTCTTTAGTCTCACTATGTGGCTCTCTTTAGTCTCACTATGTGGCTCTTTAGTCTCACTATGTGGCTCTTTAGTCTCACTATGTGGCTCTTTAGTCTCACTATGTGGCTCTCTTTAGTCTCACTATGTGGCTCTTTAGTCTCACTATGTGGCTCTTTAGTCTCACTATGTGGCTCTTTAGTCTCACTATGTGGCTCTTTAGTCTCACTATGTGGCTCTTTAGTCTCACTATGTGGCTCTCTTAGTCTCACTATGTGGCTCTTTAGTCTCACTATGTGGCTCTTTAGTCTCACTATGGTGCTCTTTAGTCTCACTATGTGGCTCTTTAGTCTCACTATGTGGCTCTTTAGTCTCACTATGTGGCTCTTTAGTCTCACTATGTGGCTCTTTAGTCTCACTATGTGGCTCTTTAGTCTCACTATGTGGCTCTTTAGTCTCACTATGTGGCTCTTTAGTCTCACTATGTGGCTCTTTAGTCTCACTATGTGGCTCTTTAGTCTCACTATGTGGCTCTTTAGTCTCACTATGTGGCTCTTTAGTCTCACTATGTGGCTCTTTAGTCTCACTATGTGGCTCTTTAGTCTCACTATGTGGCTCTTTAGTCTCACTATGTGGCTCTTTAGTCTCACTATGTGGCTCTTTAGTCTCACTATGTGGCTCTTTAGTCTCACTATGTGGCTCTTTAGTCTCACTATGTGGCTCTTTAGTCTCACTATGTGGCTCTTTAGTCTCACTATGTGGCTCTTTAGTCTCACTATGTGCTCTTTAGTCTCACTATGTGGCTCTTTAGTCTCACTATGTGGCTCTTTAGTCTCACTATGTGGCTCTTTAGTCTCACTATGTGGCTCTTTAGTCTCACTATGTGGCTCTTTAGTCTCACTATGTGGCTCTTTAGTCTCACTATGTGGCTCTTTAGTCTCACTATGTGGCTCTTTAGTCTCACTATGTGGCTCTTTAGTCTCACTATGTGTCTTTAGTCTCACTATGTGGCTCTTTAGTCTCACTATGTGGCTCTTTAGTCTCACTATGTGGCTCTTTAGTCTCACTATGTGGCTCTTTAGTCTCACTATGTGGCTCTTTAGTCTCACTATGTGGCTCTTTAGTCTCACTATGTGGCTCTTTAGTCTCACTATGTGGCTCTTTAGTCTCACTATGTGGCTCTTTAGTCTCACTATGTGGCTCTTTAGTCTCACTATGTGGCTCTTTAGTCTCACTATGTGGCTCTTTAGTCTCACTATGTGGCTCTTTAGTCTCACTATGTGGCTCTTTAGTCTCACTATGTGGCTCTTTAGTCTCACTATGTGGCTCTTTAGTCTCACTATGTGGCTCTTTAGTCTCACTATGTGGCTCTTTAGTCTCACTATGTGGCTCTTTAGTCTCACTATGTGGCTCTTTAGTCTCACTATGTGGCTCTTTAGTCTCACTATGTGGCTCTTTAGTCTCACTATGTGGCTCTTTAGTCTCACTATGTGGCTCTTTAGTCTCACTATGTGGCTCTTTAGTCTCACTATGTGGCTCTTTAGTCTCACTATGTGGCTCTTTAGTCTCACTATGTGGCTCTTTAGTCTCACTATGTGGCTCTTTAGTCTCACTATGTGGCTCTTTAGTCTCACTATGTGGCTCTTTAGTCTCACTATGTGGCTCTTTAGTCTCACTATGTGGCTCTTTAGTCTCACTATGTGGCTCTTTAGTCTCACTATGTGGCTCTTTAGTCTCACTATGTGGCTCTTTAGTCTCACTATGTGGCTCTTTAGTCTCACTATGTGGCTCTTTAGTCTCACTATGTGGCTCTTTAGTCTCACTATGTGGCTCTTTAGTCTCACTATGTGGCTCTTTAGTCTCACTATGTGGCTCTTTAGTCTCACTATGTGGCTCTTTAGTCTCACTATGTGGCTCTTTAGTCTCACTATGTGGCTCTTTAGTCTCACTATGTGGCTCTTTAGTCTCACTATGTGGCTCTTTAGTCTCACTATGTGGCTCTTTAGTCTCACTATGTGGCTCTTTAGTCTCACTATGTGGCTCTTTAGTCTCACTATGTGGCTCTTTAGTCTCACTATGTGGCTCTTTAGTCTCACTATGTGGCTCTTTAGTCTCACTATGTGGCTCTTTAGTCTCACTATGTGGCTCTTTAGTCTCACTATGTGGCTCTTTAGTCTCACTATGTGGCTCTTTAGTCTCACTATGTGGCTCTTTAGTCTCACTATGTGGCTCTTTAGTCTCACTATGTGGCTCTTTAGTCTCACTATGTGGCTCTTTAGTCTCACTATGTGGCTCTTTAGTCTCACTATGTGGCTCTTTAGTCTCACTATGTGGCTCTTTAGTCTCACTATGTGGCTCTTTAGTCTCACTATGTGGCTCTTTAGTCTCACTATGTGGCTCTTTAGTCTCACTATGTGGCTCTTTAGTCTCACTATGTGGCTCTTTAGTCTCACTATGTGGCTCTTTAGTCTCACTATGTGGCTCTTTAGTCTCACTATGTGGCTCTTTAGTCTCACTATGTGGCTCTTTAGTCTCACTATGTGGCTCTTTAGTCTCACTATGTGGCTCTTTAGTCTCACTATGTGGCTCTTTAGTCTCACTATGTGGCTCTTTAGTCTCACTATGTGGCTCTTTAGTCTCACTATGTGGCTCTTTAGTCTCACTATGTGGCTCTTTAGTCTCACTATGTGGCTCTTTAGTCTCACTATGTGGCTCTTTAGTCTCACTATGTGGCTCTTTAGTCTCACTATGTGGCTCTTTAGTCTCACTATGTGGCTCTTTAGTCTCACTATGTGGCTCTTTAGTCTCACTATGTGGCTCTTTAGTCTCACTATGTGGCTCTTTAGTCTCACTATGTGGCTCTTTAGTCTCACTATGTGGCTCTTTAGTCTCACTATGTGGCTCTTTAGTCTCACTATGTGGCTCTTTAGTCTCACTATGTGGCTCTTTAGTCTCACTATGTGGCTCTTTAGTCTCACTATGTGGCTCTTTAGTCTCACTATGTGGCTCTTTAGTCTCACTATGTGGCTCTTTAGTCTCACTATGTGGCTCTTTAGTCTCACTATGTGGCTCTTTAGTCTCACTATGTGGCTCTTTAGTCTCACTATGTGGCTCTTTAGTTCTTTAGTCTCACTATGTGGCTCTTTAGTCTCACTATGTGACTCTTTAGTCTCACTATGTGGCTCTTTAGTCTCACTATGTGGCTCTTTAGTCTCACTATGTGGCTCTTTAGTCTCACTATGTGGCTCTTTAGTCTCACTATGTGGCTCTCTTTAGTCTCACTATGTGGCTCTTTAGTCTCACTATGTGGCTCTTTAGTCTCACTATGTGGCTCTTTAGTCTCACTATGTGGCTCTCTTTAGTCTCACTATGTGGCTCTTTAGTCTCACTATGTGGCTCTTTAGTGGCTCTTTAGTCTCACTATGTGACTCTTTATTCTCACTATGTGGCTCTCTTTAGTCTCACTATGTGGCTCTTTAGTCTCACTATGTGGCTCTTTAGTCTCACTATGTGGCTCTTTAGTCTCACTATGTGGCTCTTTAGTGGCTCTTTAGTCTCACTATGTGGCTCTTTAGATTCACTATGTGACTCTTTTGTCTCACTATGTGGCTCTTTAGTCTCACTATGTGGCTCTTTAGTCTCACTATGTGGCTCTTTAGTCTCACTATGTGGCTCTTTAGTCTCACTATTTGGCTCTTTAGTCTCACTATGTGGCTCTTTAGTCTCACTATGTGGCTCTTTAGTCTCACTATGTGGCTCTCTTTAGTCTCACTATGTGGCTCTCTTTAGTCTCACTATGTGGCTCTTTAGTCTCACTATGTGGCTCTTTAGTCTCACTATGTGGCTCTTTAGTCTCACTATGTGGCTCTTTAGTCTCACTATGTGGCTCTTTAGTCTCACTATGTGGCTCTCTTTAGTCTCACTATGTGGCTCTCTTTAGTCTCACTATGTGGCTCTCTTTAGTCTCACTATGTGGCTCTTTAGTCTCACTATGTGGCTCTTTAGTCTCACTATGTGGCTCTTTAGTCTCACTATGTGGCTCTTTAGTCTCACTATGTGGCTCTTTAGTCTCACTATGTGGCTCTCTTTAGTCTCACTATGTGGCTCTCTTTAGTCTCACTATGTGGCTCTTTAGTCTCACTATGTGGCTCTTTAGTCTCACTATGTGGCTCTTTAGTCTCACTATGTGGCTCTCTTTAGTCTCACTATGTGGCTCTTTAGTCTCACTATGTGGCTCTTTAGTCTCACTATGTGGCTCTTTAGTCTCACTATGTGGCTCTTTAGTCTCACTATGTGGCTCTCTTTAGTCTCACTATGTGGCTCTCTTTAGTCTCACTATGTGGCTCTTTAGTCTCACTATGTGGCTCTTTAGTCTCACTATGTGGCTCTTTAGTCTCACTATGTGGCTCTTTAGTCTCACTATATGACTCTTTAGTCTCACTATGTGGCTCTCTTTAGTCTCACTATGTGGCTCTTTAGTCTCACTATGTGGCTCTTTAGTCTCACTATGTGGCTCTTTAGTCTCACTATGTGACTCTTTAGTCTCACTATGTGGCTCTCTTTAGTCTCACTATGTGGCTCTTTAGTCTCACTATGTGGCTCTTTAGTCTCACTATGTGGCTCTTTAGTCTCACTATGTGGCTCTTTAGTCTCACTATTTGACTCTTTAGTCTCACTATGTGGCTCTTTAGTCTCACTATGTGGCTCTTTAGTCTCACTATGTGGCTCTCTTTAGTCTGTTCTGTTTCCCTTTTTGTCCCTTTGACCTCCTCTTGTCCTCTGAGCTGTAATGTCCTGATCACCTGCAGGAGGCGCTGTGGTGAGAGCAAAGAGGAGCTTCTCGTCCTCTGATCGTGGAACAATCTAGAAAGACCAAGTGGGTCCTTAGGGTCTTCTCTTGTAAACCAGGACCAGGACCAGGACCAGAAGGGACTTTGTGTCTTTCAGATTTGTGCAACTCGTTTTTTAAAATAATCTGAAATAATCCAATAATATTTTAATCATCTGGATTTATACTTCACTCTGAGCAACAGAAACCAGGGCTAAAACTGGACTAAAACTGGTCTAAACCCGGTCTAAATAAACCCGGTCTAAACCCGGTCTAAACCCGGTCTAAACCCTGTCTAAATAAACCCGGTCTAAACCCGGTCTAAACCCGGTCTAAACCCGGTCTAAACCCTGTCTAAATAAACCCGGTCTAAACCCGGTCTAAACCTGGTCTAAACCCTGTCTAAATAAACCCGGTCTAAACCCGGTCTAAACCCTGTCTAAATAAACCCGGTCTAAACCCGGTCTAAACCCGGTCTAAACCCTGTCTAAACCCGGTCTAAACCCTGTCTAAATAAACCCGGTCTAAACCCTGTCTAAACCCGGTCTAAACCCTGTCTAAATAAACCCGGTCTAAACCCGGTCTAAACCCGGTCTAAACCCGGTCTAAACCCTGTCTAAATAAACCCGGTCTAAACCCGGTCTAAACCTGGTCTAAACCCTGTCTAAATAAACCCGGTCTAAACCCGGTCTAAACCCGGTCTAAACCCTGTCTAAATAAACCCGGTCTAAACCCGGTCTAAACCCTGTCTAAATAAACCTGGTCTAAACCCGGTCTAAACCCGGTCTAAACCCGGTCTAAACCCTGTCTAAATAAACCCGGTCTAAACCCAGTCTAAACCTGGTCTAAACCCTGTCTAAATAAACCCGGTCTAAACCCGGTCTAAACCCTGTCTAAATAAACCCGGTCTAAACCCGGTCTAAACCCGGTCTAAACCCTGTCTAAACCCGGTCTAAACCCTGTCTAAATAAACCCGGTCTAAACCCTGTCTAAACCCGGTCTAAACCCTGTCTAAATAAACCCGGTCTAAACCCGGTCTAAACCCGGTCTAAACCCGGTCTAAACCCTGTCTAAATAAACCCGGTCTAAACCCGGTCTAAACCTGGTCTAAACCCTGTCTAAATAAACCCGGTCTAAACCCGGTCTAAACCCTGTCTAAATAAACCCGGTCTAAACCCGGTCTAAACCCGGTCTAAACCCGGTCTAAATAAACCCGGTCTAAACCCGGTCTAAACCTGGTCTAAACCCTGTCTAAATAAACCCGGTCTAAACCCGGTCTAAACCTGGTCTAAACCCTGTCTAAATAAACCCGGTCTAAACCCGGTCTAAACCCGGTCTAAACCCGGTCTAAACCCGGTCTAAACCTGGTCTAAACCTGGTCTAAACCCTGTCTAAATAAACCCGGTCTAAACCCGGTCTAAACCTGGTCTAAACCCTGTCTAAATAAACCCGGTCTAAAACCGGTCTAAACCCTGTCTAAATAAACCCGGTCTAAACCCGGTCTAAACCCGGTCTAAACCCTGTCTAAATAAACCCGGTCTAAACCCGGTCTAAACCCGGTCTAAACCCTGTCTAAATAAACCCGGTCTAAACCCGGTCTAAAACCGGTCTAAACCCGGTCTAAACCCTGTCTAAATAAACCCGGTCTAAACCCGGTCTAAACCCGGTCCAGCCCAGAACTGAGCACTGTCACTGTAAATTCAACAGTTTAGTTTCTTTCTAATGCCATTGAAAAACAAAAAATCTGCATCAAATGTTTCCAAAAAATAACATTTATTAAATATTTACATATTTTCTTTGCATAAAACATTTGAAACATTTAGACGAACACAAAGCCACATGAAAATATGAACAATATGATTTATAAGCAGAATAAACACTAAACTGGGAAATATGTCATCAATAAATAAATACAAACTCCTCTGTTTGTGCACAAGAACCAGACCAGGTCTAAACCAGGACTAAACCAGGACTATGTTCTGATTGTCATTGCGAGATAGGGCCTCTGTGTCCTGTTCTGTGATTGGCTGTGCTGGGGGGGTTCTGCCCTCTGATTAGCTGCTGCTCTGTCTCGAGGGGCGGGACAAGTCCATTGCCTCTTCCTCCTCTTCCACTTCCTCTTCCTGCTCCTCTCTGGGCACTGATTGGTCGTCTCGGGGCCCAGGGGTCACGCAGGGCTCAGGGGACATGTGGGGGTCGCTCAGGGTCAAAGGTCGCTCGGGGTCACAATAGGTGTTGGGGGTGGGGCTTGGGCACTTCTTTGTCATCTCCAGAGACTTCTTATGCATCCCTGAAATATGCAAATGACACTTTATTATGAGACTGACCATAACACTGTGAACTATTACACGTGTTATTACCATTACTATGACTATTACCATAAATATTACACTTGTTATTACCATTACTATGACTATTACCATGACTATTACACGTGTTATTACCATTACTATGACTATTACCATGACTATTACACGTGTTATTACCATTACTATGACTATTACCATAACTATTACACTTGTTATTACCATTACTATGACTATTACCATGACTATTACACGTGTTATTACCATTACTATGACTATTACCATAACTATTACACTTGTTATTACCATTACTATGACTATTACCATGACTATTACACGTGTTATTACCATTACTATGAATATTACCATAAGTATTACACTTGTTATTACCATTACTATGACTATTACCATAACTATTACACTTGTTATTACCATTACTATGACTATTACCATGACTATTACACGTGTTATTACCATTACTATGACTATTACCATAAGTATTACACTTGTTATTACCATTACTATGACTATTACCATAACTATTACACTTGTTATTACCATTACTATGACTATTACAATAACTATTACAGGTATTATTACCCTTACTATGACTATTACCATGACTATTACACTTGTTATTACCATTACTATGACTATTACCATAACTATTACACATGTTATTACCATTACTATGACTATTACCATAACTATTACACGTGTTATTACCATTACTATGACTATTACCATAACTATTACACATGTTATTACCCTTACTATGACTATTACCATGACTATTACACTTGTTATTACCATGACATGACTATTACCATAACTATTACACTTGTTCTTACCATTACCATGACTATTACCATGACTATTACACTTGTTATTACCATTACTATGACTATTACCATAACTATTAAACGTGTTATTAGCATTACTATGACTATTAGCATTACTATTACACTTGTTATTACCATTACTATGACTATTATTATTACCATAACTATTAAACTTATTATTATTATTACCATTCAAATAATGGTACATACTAAACCACGACTAAACCACGACTAAACCACGACTAAACCACGACTAAAGCAGGACTAAAGCAGGACTAAACCACGACTAAACCACGACTAAACCACGACTAAAGCAGGTCTAAACCAGGACTAAACCAGGACTAAACCAGGACTAAACCAGGACTAAACCAGGTCTAAACCAGGACTAAACCAGGTCTAAACCAGGACTAAACCAGGACTAAACCAGGACTAAACCAGGACTAAACCAGGTCTAAACCAGGACTAAACCACGACTAAACCAGGACTAAACCAGGTCTAAACCAGGACTAAACCAGGACTAAACCAGGTCTAAACCAGGACTAAACCACGACTAAAGCAGGACTAAAGCAGGACTAAACCAGGTCTAAACCAGGACTAAACCACGACTAAACCAGGACTAAACCAGGTCTAAACCAGGACTAAACCAGGACTAAACCAGGTCTAAACCAGGACTAAACCAGGTCTAAACCAGGACTAAACCAGGTCTAAACCAGGACTAAACCAGGTCTAAACCAGGTCTAAACCAGGACTAAACCAGGACTAAACCAGGACTAAACCAGGTCTAAACCAGAACTAAACCAGGTCTAAACCAGGACTAAACCAGGACTAAACCAGGACTAAACCAGGTCTAAACCAGGACTAAACCAGGACTAAACCAGGACTAAACCAGGTCTAAACCAGAACTAAACCAGGTCTAAACCAGAACTAAACCAGGTCTAAACCAGGACTAAACCAGGACTAAACCAGGACTAAACCAGGTCTAAACCAGAACTAAACCAGGTCTAAACCAGGACTAAACCAGGACTAAACCAGGACTAAACCAGGTCTAAACCAGAACTAAACCAGGTCTAAACCAGAACTAAACCAGGACTAAACCAGGTCTAAACCAGGTCTAAACCAGGACTAAACCAGGTCTAAACCAGGTCTAAACCAGGACTAAACCAGGTCTAAACCAGGTCTAAACCAGAACTAAACCAGGACTAAACCAGGACTAAACCAGGTCTAAACCAGAACTAAACCAGGTCTAAACCAGAACTAAACCAGGACTAAACCAGGACTAAACCACGACTAAACCACGACTAAAGCAGGACTAAAGCAGGACTAAAGCAGGACTAAACCACGACTAAACCACGACTAAACCACGACTAAAGCAGGACTAAAGCAGGACTAAACCACGACTAAACCACGACTAAACCACGACTAAAGCAGGACTAAAGCAGGACTAAACCAGGACTAAACCAGGACTAAACCACGACTAAACCAGGACTAAACCAGGACTAAACCAGGTCTAAACCAGGACTAAACCAGGACTAAACCAGGACTAAACCAGGACTAAACCAGGTCTAAACCAGGACTAAACCACGACTAAACCAGGACTAAACCAGGTCTAAACCAGGACTAAACCAGGACTAAACCAGGTCTAAACCAGGACTAAACCACGACTAAAGCAGGACTAAAGCAGGACTAAACCAGGTCTAAACCAGGACTAAACCACGACTAAACCAGGACTAAACCAGGTCTAAACCAGGACTAAACCAGGACTAAACCAGGTCTAAACCAGGACTAAACCAGGTCTAAACCAGGACTAAACCAGGTCTAAACCAGGACTAAACCAGGTCTAAACCAGGTCTAAACCAGGACTAAACCAGGACTAAACCAGGACTAAACCAGGTCTAAACCAGAACTAAACCAGGTCTAAACCAGGACTAAACCAGGACTAAACCAGGACTAAACCAGGTCTAAACCAGGACTAAACCAGGACTAAACCAGGACTAAACCAGGTCTAAACCAGAACTAAACCAGGTCTAAACCAGAACTAAACCAGGTCTAAACCAGGACTAAACCAGGACTAAACCAGGACTAAACCAGGTCTAAACCAGAACTAAACCAGGTCTAAACCA
The DNA here is from genome assembly GCF_026437365.1 of Eucyclogobius newberryi. Taxonomy (NCBI): domain Eukaryota; kingdom Metazoa; phylum Chordata; class Actinopteri; order Gobiiformes; family Gobiidae; genus Eucyclogobius; species Eucyclogobius newberryi. The sequence continues at coordinate 36,175,486 of NW_027316500.1, read as the reverse complement.
GGACTAAACCAGGACTAAACCAGGACTAAACCAGGTCTAAACCAGAACTAAACCAGGTCTAAACCAGAACTAAACCAGGACTAAACCAGGTCTAAACCAGGTCTAAACCAGGACTAAACCAGGTCTAAACCAGGTCTAAACCAGGACTAAACCAGGTCTAAACCAGGTCTAAACCAGAACTAAACCAGGACTAAACCAGGACTAAACCAGGTCTAAACCAGAACTAAACCAGGTCTAAACCAGAACTAAACCAGGACTAAACCAGGTCTAAACCAGGTCTAAACCAGGACTAAACCAGGTCTAAACCAGGTCTAAACCAGGACTAAAGCAGGACTAAAGCAGGACTAAAGCAGGACTAAACCACGACTAAAGCAGGACTAAAGCAGGACTAAACCACGACTAAACCACGACTAAACCACGACTAAAGCAGGACTAAAGCAGGACTAAACCAGGACTAAACCAGGACTAAACCACGACTAAACCAGGACTAAACCAGGACTAAACCAGGTCTAAACCAGGACTAAACCAGGACTAAACCAGGACTAAACCAGGACTAAACCAGGTCTAAACCAGGACTAAACCACGACTAAACCAGGACTAAACCAGGTCTAAACCAGGACTAAACCAGGACTAAACCAGGTCTAAACCAGGACTAAACCACGACTAAAGCAGGACTAAAGCAGGACTAAACCAGGTCTAAACCAGGACTAAACCACGACTAAACCAGGACTAAACCAGGTCTAAACCAGGACTAAACCAGGACTAAACCAGGTCTAAACCAGGACTAAACCAGGTCTAAACCAGGTCTAAACCAGGACTAAACCAGGTCTAAACCAGGACTAAACCAGGACTAAACCAGGACTAAACCAGGTCTAAACCAGAACTAAACCAGGTCTAAACCAGGACTAAACCAGGACTAAACCAGGACTAAACCAGGTCTAAACCAGGACTAAACCAGGACTAAACCAGGACTAAACCAGGTCTAAACCAGAACTAAACCAGGTCTAAACCAGAACTAAACCAGGTCTAAACCAGGACTAAACCAGGACTAAACCAGGACTAAACCAGGTCTAAACCAGAACTAAACCAGGTCTAAACCAGGACTAAACCAGGACTAAACCAGGACTAAACCAGGTCTAAACCAGAACTAAACCAGGTCTAAACCAGAACTAAACCAGGTCTAAACCAGAACTAAACCAGGACTAAACCAGGTCTAAACCAGGTCTAAACCAGGACTAAACCAGGTCTAAACCAGGTCTAAACCAGGACTAAACCAGGTCTAAACCAGGTCTAAACCAGAACTAAACCAGGACTAAACCAGGACTAAACCAGGTCTAAACCAGAACTAAACCAGGTCTAAACCAGAACTAAACCAGGACTAAACCAGGTCTAAACCAGGTCTAAACCAGGACTAAACCAGGTCTAAACCAGGTCTAAACCAGGACTAAACCAGGTCTAAACCAGGTCTAAACCAGGACTAAACCAGGTCTAAACCAGGTCTAAACCAGAACTAAACCAGGACTAAACCAGGACTAAACACTTTGGAGCAGGTGAAACGTTTGGGTTTGTGTGGTACTAACGTTGCGAGGCCTCACCCAGCAGCCAGGGGGCGCTGCTGACCATGCCGTTCTTGGCCGAGTTCAGGATGGACTCGGGCAGTGGGATGGAGTGTCGGACCATGGCACCGTAGAGACCATACTCCGCCATCACTGAGCTCCGCCCCCAACACTTCTCACGCTTTCGCCACTTCGCCCGGCGATTCTGGAACCAGACCTGACAAAGACCGGACAGAGACCGGGTTAGACCAGGCTAGATCGGAGAGACCCTGTTTGACCCACTAGTCTTCTCTGTTTTTTTTTTCTGGTTTAGTCCTGGTTTAGTCCTGGTTTAGTCCTGCTTTAGTCCTGCTTTGGTCCTGGTTTAGTCCTGCTTTAGTCCTGGTTTAGACCTGGTTTAACACTATTTTAACACTCTTAACACTCTTTTATCACTATTTTATCACTATTTTAACACTCTTTTATCACTATTTTAACACTCTTTTCACACTCTTTTATCACTATTTTAACACTCTTTTAACACTCTTTCAACACTCTTTTATCACTATTTTAACACTATTTTAACACTCTTTTTGACCCACTAGTCTTCTCTGTTTTTTTTTTCTGGTTTAGTCCTGGTTTAGTCCTGCTTTAGTCCTGCTTTGGTCCTGGTTTAGTCCTGGTTTAGTCCTGGTTTAGACCTGGTTTAAACCTGGTTTAAACCTGGTTTAGTCCTGGTTTAGTCCTGGTTTAGTCCTGGTTTAGACCTGGTTTAAACCTGGTTTAAACCTGGTTTAGTCCTGGTTTAGTCCTGCTTTAGTCCTGCTTTGGTCCTGGTTTAGTCCTGGTTTAGACCTGGTTTAAACCTGGTTTAGTCCTGGTTTAGTCCTGGTTTAGTCCTGGTTTAGACCTGCTTTAGTCCTGCTTTACTCCTGGTTTAGTCCTGCTTTAGTCCTGCTTTACTCCTGGTTTAGTCCTGGTTTAGTCCTGCTTTAGTCCTGCTTTAGTCCTGCTTTAGTCCTGCTTTAGTCCTGACCTGGATGCGGTCCTCTGGCAGCTCGGTCTTCAGTGCCAGCATCTCTCGAGCGTAAACATCAGGATAATGCGCCTCTTGAAACGCCTTCTCCAGCTCCTCCAGCTGCCCCGACGTGAAGACCGTCCTGAGGAGACACACGGGTCAGGACCGGGTCAGGACCGGGTCAGGACTGGGTTAGGACCGGGTCAGGACCTGGTCGGGACCGGGTCAGGACCGGGTCAGGACCGGGTCGGGTCCGGGTCAGGACCGGGGGTCAGGACCGGGTCAGGACCGGGTCAGGACCGGGTCAGGACCGGGTTAAGACCGGGGGTCGGGACCGGGTCGGGACCAGCAGAGGGCACTCAGTAACAGAAATGTGAAGACTAAATCAAGTCAGAATTAGAATTAGAGTTTTGCTTTTGTCTCGTTATTTTCAGGATTGTTTTTCTTTCATCTCAAATATAAACAGATAATTTCTGTTTCCATAGAAACGTGTGTTTTGGCACCTGTGGCGTCGCTTCTTGCGCTTCTGGTTTGCACCACAGCTTTTGTCTCGGTCCGACAGACAATCTTCATCTGCAACACAAACACCAGAGTTATACAAACTTACACTCTTTTATCACTCTTTTAACACTCTTTTAACACTCTTTTATCACTATTTTAACACTCTTTTAACACTCTTTTATCACTCTTTTAACACTCTTTTATCACTCTTTTAACACTCTTTTATCATTCTTATAACACTATTTTAACACTCTTTTAACACTATTTTATCACTCTTTTAACACTCTTTTAACACTATTTTAACACTCTTTTAACACTCTTTTAACACTCTTTTATCACTCTTTTAACACTCTTTTATCACTATTTTAACACTCTTTTAACACTCTTTTAACACTCTTTTATCATTCTTATAACACTCTTTTATCACTATTTTAACACTCTTATCACTATTTAACACTCTTTTATCACTATTTTAACACTCTTTTAACACTCTTTTATCACTATTTTAACACTCTTTTAACACTCTTTTATCACTATTTTAACACTCTTTTATCACTCTTTTATCACTCTTTTAACACTCTTTTATCACTATTTTAACACTCTTTTATCCCTCTTTTAACACTCTTTTATCACTCTTTTAACACTCTTTTATCACTCTTTTAACACTCTTTTAACAATCTTTTATCACTCTTTTAACACTCTTTTATCACTCTTTTAACACTCTTTTAACACTCTTTTATCACTATTTAACACTCTTTTATCACTATTTTAACACTCTTTTATCACTATTTAACACTCTTTTATCACTATTTTAACACTCTTTTATCACTATTTTAACACTCTTTTATCACTATTTAACACTCTTTTATCACTCTTTTAACACTCTTTTAACACTCTTTTATCACTTTTTTAACACTCTTTTATCACTATTTTAACACTCTTTTAACACTCTTTTATCACTATTTTAACACTCTTTTAACACTCTTTTATCACTATTTTAACACTCTTTTAACACTATTTTAACACTCTTTTATCACTATTTTAACACTCTTTTATCACTATTTAACACTCTTTTATCACTATTTTAACACTCTTTTAACACTCTTTTATCACTATTTTAACACTCTTTTATCACTCTTTTAACACTCTTTTATCACTATTTTAACACTCTTTTATCACTATTTAACACTCTTTTATCACTCTTTTAACACTCTTTTAACACTCTTTTATCACTATTTTAACACTCTTTGAACACTCTTTTAACACTCTTTTATCACTATTTTAACACTCTTTTATCACTCTTTTAACACTCTTTTATCACTCTTTTAACACTCTTTTAACACTCTTTTAACACTCTTTTAACACTCTTTTATCACTATTTTAACACTCTTTTAACACTCTTTTATCACTATTTTAACACTCTTTTAACACTCTTTTATCACTATTTTAACACTCTTTTATCACTATTTAACACTCTTTTATCACTATTTTAACACTCTTTTAACACTCTTTTATCACTATTTTAACACTCTTTTAACACTCTTTTATCACTATTTTAACACTCTTTTAACACTCTTTTATCACTATTTTAACACTCTTTTAACACTCTTTTATCACTATTTTAACACTCTTTTAACACTATTTTAACACTCTTTTATCACTATTTTAACACTCTTTTATCACTATTTAACACTCTTTTATCACTATTTTAACACTCTTTTAACACTCTTTTATCACTATTTTAACACTCTTTTAACACTCTTTTATCACTCTTTTAACACTCTTTTATCACTATTTTAACACTCTTTTATCACTATTTAACACTCTTTTATCACTCTTTTAACACTCTTTTATCACTATTTTAACACTCTTTGAACACTCTTTTAACACTCTTTTATCACTATTTTAACACTCTTTTATCACTCTTTTAACACTCTTTTATCACTATTTTAACACTCTTTGAACACTCTTTTAACACTCTTTTATCACTATTTTAACACTCTTTTTTCACTATTTAACACTCTTTTATCACAATTTTAACACTATTTAACACTCTTTTATCACTATTTTAACACTCTTTTAACACTCTTTTAACACTCTTTTATCACTATTTTAACACTCTTTTAACACTCTTTTAACACTCTTTTAACACTATTTTAACACTCTTTTATCACTATTTTAACACTCTTTTAACACTCTTTTATCACTATTTTAACACTATTTTATCACTATTTTAACACTCTTTTAACACTCTTTTATCACTCTTTTAACACTCTTTTAACACTATTTTAACACTCTTTTAACATTCTTTTAACACTCTTTTATCACTCTTTTAACACTCTTTTATCACTATTTTAACACTCTTTTAACACTCTTTTATCACTATTTTAACACTATTTTAACATTCTTTTAACATTCTTTTATCACTCTTTTAACACTCTTTTAACACTCTTTTAACACTATTTTAACACTCTTTTATCACTATTTTAACACTATTTTAACACTCTTTTATCACTATTTTAACACTATTTTAACACTATTTTAACACTCTTTTAACACTCTTTTATCACTCTTTTAACACTCTTTTAACACTATTTTAACACTCTTTTATCACTCTTTTAACACTCTTTTATCACTATTTTAACACTCTTTTCACACTCTTTTATCACTATTTTAACACTCTTTTAACACTCTTTTAACACTCTTTTTAACACTCTTTTATCACTATTTTATCACTATTTTAACACTCTTTTAACACTATCTTAACACTCTTTTATCACTATTTAACACTCTTTTATCACTATTTTAACACTCTTTTAACACTCTTTTATCACTATTTTAACACTCTTTTAACACTCTTTTATCACTATTTTATCACTATTTTAACACTATTTTAACACTCTTTTAACACTCTTTTAACACTCTTTTTAACACTCTTTTATCACTATTTTAACACTCTTTTAACACTCTTTTATCACTCTTTTAACACTCTTTTAACACTCTTTTAACACTATTTTAACACTATTTTAACACTCTTTTATCACTATTTTAACACTATTTTAACACTATTTTAACACTCTTTTAACACTCTTTTATCACTCTTTTAACACTCTTTTAACACTATTTTAACACTCTTTTAACATTCTTTTAACACTCTTTTATCACTCTTTTATCACTATTTTAACACTCTTTTCACACTCTTTTATCACTATTTTAACACTCTTTTAACACTCTTTTAACACTCTTTTTAACACTCTTTTATCACTATTTTAACACTATTTTAACACTCTTTTAACACTCTTTTATCACTATTTTAACACTCTTTTAACACTCTTTCAACACTCTTTTATCACTATTTTAACACTATTTTAACACTCTTTTATCACTATCTTAACACTCTTTTAACACTCTTTTATCACTCTTTTATCACTATTTTAACACTCTTTTAACACTCTTTTATCACTATTTTAACACTCTTTTAACACTCTTTTATCACTATTTTAACACTCTTTTAACACTCTTTTAACACTCTTTTATCACTATTTTAACACTCTTTTAACACTCTTTTAACACTCTTTTAACACTCTTTTAACACTCTTCTATCACTATCTTAACACTCTTTTAACACTCTTTTATCACTCTTTTATCACTATTTTAACACTCTTTTAACACTCTTTTATCACTCTTTTAACACTCTTTTAACACTCTTTTAACACTATTTTAACACTATTTTAACACTCTTTCATCACTATTTTAACACTATTTTAACACAATTTTAACACTCTTTTAACACTCTTTTATCACTCTTTTAACACTCTTTTAACACTATTTTAACACTCTTTTAACATTCTATTAACACTCTTTTATCACTCTTTTAACACTCTTTTATCACTATTTTAACACTCTTTTCACACTCTTTTATCACTATTTTAACACTCTTTTAACACTCTTTTAACACTCTTTTTAACACTCTTTTATCACTATTTTAACACTATTTTAACACTCTTTTAACACTCTTTTATCACTATTTTAACACTCTTTTAACACTCTTTCAACACTCTTTTATCACTATTTTAACACTATTTTAACACTCTTTTATCACTATCTTAACACTCTTTTATCACTCTTTTATCACTATTTTAACACTCTTTTAACACTCTTTTATCACTATTTTAACACTCTTTTCACACTCTTTTATCACTATTTTAACACTCTTTTAACACTCTTTTTAACACTCTTTTATCACTATTTTAACACTATTTTAACACTCTTTTAACACTCTTTTATCACTATTTTAACACTCTTTTAACACTCTTTCAACACTCTTTTATCACTATTTTAACACTCTTTTATCACTCTTTTATCACTCTTTTAACACTCTTTTAACACTCTTTTAACACTCTTTTAACACTATTTTAACACTATTTTAACACTCTTTTATCACTATTTTAACACTATTTTAACACTATTTTAACACTCTTTTAACACTCTTTTATCACTCTTTTAACACTCTTTTAACACTATTTTAACACTCTTTTAACATTCTTTTAACACTCTTTTATCACTCTTTTAACACTCTTTTATCACTATTTTAACACTCTTTTCACACTCTTTTATCACTATTTTAACACTCTTTTAACACTCTTTTAACACTCTTTTTAACACTATTTTAACACTATTTTAACACTCTTTTAACACTCTTTTATCACTATTTTAACACTCTTTTAACACTCTTTCAACACTCTTTTATCACTATTTTAACACTATTTTAACACTCTTTTATCACTATCTTAACACTCTTTTAACACTCTTTTATCACTCTTTTATCACTATTTTAACACTCTTTTAACACTCTTTTATCACTATTTTAACACTCTTTTAACACTCTTTTATCACTATTTTAACACTCTTTTAACACTCTTTTAACACTCTTTTATCACTATTTTAACACTATTTTAACACTCTTTTAACACTCTTTTAACACTCTTTTAACACTCTTTTAACACTATTTTAACACTCTTTTATCACTATCTTAACACTCTTTTAACACTCTTTTAACACTATTTTAACACTCTTTTAACACTCTTTTAACACTCTTTTAACACTCTTTTAACACTATTTTAACACTCTTTTAACACTCTTTTAACACTATTTTAACACTATTTTAACACTATTTTAACACTCTTCTATCACTATCTTAACACTCTTTTAACACTCTTTTAACACTAAAACACTCTAAACTAAAAAGGTGTGGGCCCCCCGGTGGTGGTGGGGCCCCCGGCCGTGGAGCGGTTAAAGCACAGCACATATGCAGCGGCCGCAGTGTCGTGAGCTTGAGTCCTGACTCCAACATTTGCTGCATGTCCTCCCTTCTCTCGCCCCCGTCTCAGCCCTGCTTCACTTTTATTCTTCTATTTATGGCTCAAATTATCAAATTATTATTAAAAAATATGATTCAAATTAAAACGCCCTTTTTGTTTGATAAACTTCATGTTCTTCTTTTATCAATCATTTGCTCTGATTCCAAACGCCTCAGATCTGAGCCCTTCAGCCCCTTTTCATTCACTTCATTTGAACTGGCTCCGACCAGACCGAGCCGGACCGAGCCGGACCGAGCCGGACCGAGCCGGACCAGACCCAGGTCCAGAGCCTGGACCGGACCAAGTCCAGACTGAACAGACCCGGACAGTGCTCTCTGAGCCGGACTCACCTGAGAAGGCGGAGTCGCGCGCGCCCTCCAGGTGGTGCAGGAAGTGCGTGTCTGCGCGCGCCTGTAGCAGAGGCACGTGCCCGGGGAGGAAGCAGTGCGCGCTCCCGGGCTGCTGCGCCGCGAGGCTGCACAGGAACCCGAGGCCCAGCGGGAGCGAGCCTCCGGGGAACGCGAACGCGCCCAGAGGCCCCTGCGCGTCCCCGCCTGCGGGCACGGAGAGCCCGGGCGCTTGTCCAGGGCCTTGGCGCGCGTGCAGGTCCGTCTCGAGTCCGAGCAGGTCCGTGATGGCGAAACCTTTCCGCAGCGCGGGAAGAAGCTTGACGCGCGGCGCCTCGTTCTCCGCGCGCTCCGCGCTGCCGCTCATCTTCAGCTCCAGCTTCAGGCAAGACTTTAGTCAAAAGAGAGGTTTGTGGATCAGTCCCAGGCCTGGTTTAGTCCGTGCCAGTTTAGTGCCAGTTTAGAGCGAGTTTAGTGCCAGTTTAGAGCCAGTTTAGAGCCAGTTTAGTGCCAGTTTAGTGCCAGTTTAAAGCCAGTTTAGAGCCAGTTTAGAGCCAGTTTAGTGCCAGTTTAGTGCCAGTTTAAAGCCAGTTTAGAGCCAGTTTAGAGCCAGTTTAGTGCCAGTTTAGTGCCAGTTTAAAGCCAGTTTAGAGCCAGTTTAGTGCCAGTTTAGAGCCAGTTTAGTGCCAGTTTAGAGCCAGTTTAGTGCCAGTTTAGTGCCAGTAAGAGTGACCTCCGCGGTGTCCTGCGCCTCTGGCTCCAGGCGCGTGCCGCTGCTTTTATCCCGCGCGTGGATGAAGCAGCAGCCAATCCCAGGCCCCACGCGCCACTGTCCTGTAGGATTAATAACCAATCAGAGCCCCCACGCGCCTCATCCCGCGGGATTAATAATTGCACCAATTTTCCTCCGTTTGCTTCAAATCCGGATTTACACAGCGCGTGGACCAATCAGAGGCGAGCTCAGGCCGCGGCCTCAGAGGCCCGCGCGCCGCTCCAACAAATACAAGTACCACTACTATTACTACTACTACTACTACTACTTCTAATAATTGTTATATTATTATTATTTATTATAATTATATTATTAATGTTATCTATATTCATATTATTAATGATGATGATATGATTATTTAAAGCTGTTGTTGCCATGGGCTTCATTGGGACTGGGTGAAATGGGGATGAGAGATAAGCGAGGACATACAGGAGGGTCTGAGGACACGGGCCCCTGGGACACGGGCCCCTGGGACACGGGCCCCTGGGACACGGGCCCCTGGGACACGTCCCTCGTCGCCTCAGAGGAAACGACTGTTGTGATTTAGGACGTTACAAAGATAAATTGAATTGTAAGTCGTCGGGATTCAAACTCACAACCTGCATATGTGCTGTGGCTCAACCACTCCACCACGGGCAGCACCAGATATTATCATTATTATTATTATTATTATTATCACTAATACTAATAATAATGATAGTGAACTCTGCAGGTTTTTGTTTCATTCACAGCTGCAGCTATTGTTGTCAGCCTGATTTAAACTGCCGCTGCAGCGCAGCATACATGTAAATGTCAGATTAGAGTCACTTATTTTGAAATGTATTTTTATTTTATTTTTTTCACTTTAAAAAAAAAGAATACAAATAGAAAAGACAAGAGCGAAAACACGGCACAAAGTCCATTTGCCTGATGTCTGTCCCTCTCTCGGTCCTTGATCGTTGGTTTTGTGTCCATTTCTTTGTGATGGACTTTTTCATTCTAAAGTACAGTCTAAAGTACATTCTAAAGTACATTCTAAAGTACATTCTAAAGTACAGTCTAAAGTACATTCTAAAGTACATTCTAAAGTACATTCTAAAGTACAGTCTAAAGTACATTCTAAAGTACATTCTAAAGTACATTCTAAAGTACAGTCTAAAGTACAGTCTAAAGTACACTCTAAAGTACATTCTAAAGTACATTCTAAAGTACAGTCTAAAGTACATTCTAAAGTACATTCTAAAGTACAGTCTAAAGTACATTCTAAAGTACATTCTAAAGTACAGTCTAAAGTACATTCTAAAGTACAGTCTAAAGTACATTCTAAAGTACATTCTAAAGTACAGTCTAAAGTACAGTCTAAAGTACATTCTAAAGTACATTCTAAAGTACATTCTAAAGTACATTCTAAAGTACAGTCTAAAGTACATTCTAAAGTACAGTCTAAAGTACAGTCTAAAGTACATTCTAAAGTACATTCTAAAGTACAGTCTAAAGTACACTCTAAAGTACATTCTAAAGTACATTCTAAAGTACAGTCTAAAGTACATTCTAAAGTACAGTCTAAAGTACATTCTAAAGTACACTCTAAAGTACATTCTAAAATACATTCTAAAGTACAGTCTAAAGTACATTCTAAAGTACAGTCTAAAGTACAGTCTAAAGTACATTCTAAAGTACATTCTAAAGTACATTCTAAAGTACAGTCTAAAGTACACTCTAAAGTACATTCTAAAGTACATTCTAAAGTACAGTCTAAAGTACATTCTAAAGTACAGTCTAAAGTACACTCTAAAGTACACTCTAAAGTACATTCTAAAGTACATTCTAAAGTACAGTCTAAAGTACATTCTAAAGTACAGTCTAAAGTACACTCTAAAGTACATTCTAAAGTACATTCTAAAGTACATTCTAAAGTACAGTCTAAAGTACACTCTAAAGTACAGTCTAAAGTACAGTCTAAAGTACATTCTAAAGTACATTCTAAAGTACATTCTAAAGTACAGTCTAAAGTACATTCTAAAGTACATTCTAAAGTACAGTCTAAAGTACATTCTAAAGTACAGTCTAAAGTACAGTCTAAAGTACATTCTAAAGTACATTCTAAAGTACAGTCTAAAGTACAGTCTAAAGTACATTCTAAAGTACATTCTAAAGTACATTCTAAAGTACAGTCTAAAGTACATTCTAAAGTACATTCTAAAGTACAGTCTAAAGTACATTCTAAAGTACAGTCTAAAGTACAGTCTAAAGTACATTCTAAAGTACATTCTAAAGTACAGTCTAAAGTACAGTCTAAAGTACACTCTAAAGTACAGTCTAAAGTACAGTCTAAAGTACATTCTAAAGTACATTCT
>NW_027316500.1:36156117-36158617 GCF_026437365.1 Eucyclogobius newberryi | reverse complement strand
TGTGCAATACTGTCATATCCATATGTAATACTGTCATATCCATGTGCAATATTGTAATACCCATGTGCAATACTGTCATACCCATGTGCAATACTGTCATAATCATTTGCAATACTGTCATATTAATGTGCAATACTGTCATACCCATGTGCAATACTGTCATACCCATGTGTAATACTGTCATACCCATGTGTAATATTGTCATACCCATGTGCAATACTGTCATACCCATGTGCAATACTGTCATACACATATGCAATACTGTCATACCCATGTGCAATACTGTCATACCCATGTGCAATACTGTTATACCCATGTGCAATACTGTCATACCCATGTGCAATACTTTCATACCCATGTGCAATACTGACATACCCATGTGCAATACTGTCATACCAATGTGCAATACTGTCATACCAATGTGCAATATTGACATACAAATGTGTAATACTGTCATACCCATGTGCAATACTGTCATACCCATGTGCAATACTGACAAATCCATGTGCAATACTGTCATACCCATGTGCAATACTGTCAAACCCATGTGCAATACTGACATACCCATGTGCAATACTGTCATACCCATGTGTAATACTGTCATACCAATGTGCAATACTGACATACCCATGTGCAATACTGTCATAATCATTTGCAATACTGTCATATTCATGTGCAATACTGTCATATCCATATGTAATACTGTCATACCCATGTGCAATATTGTCATACCCATGTGCAATACTGTCATACCCATGTGCAATACTGTCATAATCATTTGCAATACTGTCATATTAATGTGCAATACTGTCATACCCATGTGCAATACTGTCATACCCATGTGCAATACTGACATACAAATGTGCAATACTGTCATACCCGTGTGCAATACTTTCATACCCATGTGCAATACTGACATAGCCATGTGCAATACTGTCAAACCCATGTGCAATACTGACATACCCATGTGCAATACTGTCATACCCATGTGTAATACTGTCATACCCATGTATAATACTGTCATACCCAAGTGTAATACTGTCATACCCGTGTGCAATACTGTCATACCCATGTGCAATACTGTCATACCCATATGCAATACTGTCATACCCATGTGCAATACTGACATACCCATGTGCATACTGACATACCCATGTGCAATACTGACATACCCATGTGCAATACTGTCATGCCCATGTGCAATACTGTCATACTGTCATACCCATGTGCAATACTGTCATACCCATGTGCAATACTGTCATACCCATGTGCAATACTGACATACCCATGTGCAATACTGTCATACCCATGTGCAATACTGACATACCCATGTGCAATACTGTCATACCCATTTGCAATACTGACATACCCATGTGCAATACTGTCATACCCATGTGCCAAACTGTCATACCCATGTGCAATACTGTCATACCCATGTGCAATACTGTCATACCCATGTGCAATACTGTCATGCCCATGTGCAATACTGACATACCCATGTGCAATACTGACATACCCATGTGCAATACTGACATCCCCATGTGCAATACTTTCATACCCATGTGCAATACTGTCATACCCATGTGCAATACTGTCATACCCATGTGCAATACTGACATACCCATGTGCAATACTGACATACCAATGTGCAATACTGTCATACCCATGTGCAATACTGTCATACCCATGTGCAAAACTGACATACCCATGTGCAATACTGTCACACCCTTGTGCAATACTGACATACCCATGTGCAATACTGTCATACCCATGTGCAATACTGACATACCCATGTGCAATACTGACATACCCATGTGCAATACTGTCATACCCATGTGCAATACTGACAAATCCATGTGCAATACTGTCATACCCATGTGCAATACTGTCAAACCCATGTGCAATACTGACATACCCATGTTCAATACTGTCATACCCATGTGTAATACTGTCATACCAATGTGCAATACTGTCATACCCATGTGCAATATTGTCATACCCATGTGCAATACTGTCATACCCATGTGCAATACTGTCATAATCATTTGCAATACTGTCATATTAATGTGCAATACTGTCATACCCATGTGCAATACTGTCATACCCATGTGCAATACTGACATACAAATGTGCAATACTGTCATACCCGTGTGCAATACTGTCATACCCATGTGCAATACTGACATAGCCATGTGCAATACTGTCAAACCCATGTGCAATACTGACATACCCATGTGCAATACTGTCATACCCATGTGTAATACTGTTATACCCATGTATAATACTGTCATACCCAAGTGTAATACTGTCATACCCGTGTGCAATACTGTCATACCCATGTGCAATACTGTCATACCCATATGCAATACTGTCATGCCCATGTGCAATACTGACATACCCATGTGCATACTGACATACCCATGTGCAATACTGACATACCCATGTGCAATACTGTCATGCCCATGTGCAATACTGTCATACTGTCATACCCATGTGCAAT
>NW_027316500.1:36068617-36151117 GCF_026437365.1 Eucyclogobius newberryi | reverse complement strand
GCACAATGACCTCCAGCACAATGACCTCCAGCACCATGACCTCCAGCACAATGACCTCCAGCACAATGACCTCCAGCACAATGACCTCCAGCACAATGACCTCCAGCACCATGACCTCCAGCACAATGACCTCCAGCACCATGACCTCCAGCACAATGACCTCCAGCACCATGACCTCCAGCACAATGACCTCCAGCACCATGACCTCCAGCACAATGACCTCCAGCACAATGACCTCCAGCACAATGACCTCCAGCACAATGACCTCCAGCACCATGACCTCCAGCACCATGACCTCCAGCACAATGACCTCCAGCACAGTGACCTCCAGCACAATGACCTCCAGCACAATGACCTCCAGCACAATGACCTCGGTTTTTTCAGGATTAAGAAGCAGATCATTAAGTGTCCTCCAGGTTTTTATCTCCTTCACACAAGTACTAAGTCTGTCTGATCATGTGACCTGATCATGTGACCTGAACATGTGACCTGATCATGTGACCTGATCATGTGACCTGAACATGTGACCTGAACATGTGACCTGATCATGTGACCTGACCATGTGACCTGACCATGTGACCTGACCATGTGACCTGATCATGTGACCTGACCATGTGACCTGACCATGTGACCTGATCATGTGACCTGAACATGTGACCTGAACATGTGACCTGATCATGTGACCTGACCATGTGACCTGACCATGTGACCTGACCATGTGACCTGATCATGTGACCTGACCATGTGACCTGACCATGTGACCTGATCATGTGACCTGACCATGTGACCTGACCATGTGACCTGACCATGTGACCTGACCATGTGACCTGATCATGTGACCTGACCATGTGACCTGACCATGTGACCTGATCATGTGACCTGACCATGTGACCTGACCATGTGACCTGATCATGTGACCTGACCATGTGACCTGACCATGTGACCTGACCATGTGACCTGATCATGTGACCTGACCATGTGACCTGACCATGTGACCTGACCATGTGACCTGATCATGTGACCTGACCATGTGACCTGACCATGTGACCTGACCATGTGACCTGATCATGTGACCTGACCATGTGACCTGACGGCAGCATATAAAGAGTAAACAGACCACCACAGCAGGCTCTGAACCCTGCTGCGGTGGGCTCTGAACCCTGCTGTGGTGGGCTCTGGACCCTGCTGTGGTGGGCTCTGGACCCTGCTGTGGTGGGCTCTGGACCCTGCTGTGGTGGGCTCTGGACCCTGCTGTGGTGGGCTCTGGACCCTGCTGTGGTGGGCTCTGAACCCTGCTGCGGTGGGCTCTGAACCCTGCTGTGGTGGGCTCTGAACCCTGCTGTGGTGGGCTCTGAAACCTGCTGTGGTGGGCTCTGGACCCTGCTGTGGTGGGCTCTGAACCCTGCTGTGGTGGGCTCTGGACCCTGCTGTGGTGGGTTCTAAACCCTGCTGTGGTGGGCTCTAAAACCTGCTGTGGTGGGCTCTGAACCCTGCTGTGGTGGGCTCTGAACCCTGCTGTGGTGGGCTCTGGACCCTGCTGTGGTGGGCTCTGAACCCTGCTGTGTTGGGCTCTGGACCCTGCTGTGGTGGGCTCTGAACCCTGCTGTGGTGGGCTCTGGACCCTGCTGTGGTGGGTTCTAAACCCTGCTGTGGTGGGCTCTAAAACCTGCTGTGGTGGGCTCTGAACCCTGCTGTGGTGGGCTCTGAACCCTGCTGTGGTGGGCTCTGAACCCTGCTGTGGTGGGCTCTGAACCCTGCTGTGGTGGGCTCTGAACCCTGCTGTGGTGGGCTCTGAACCCTGCTGTGGTGGGCTCTGGACCCTGCTGTGGTGGGCTCTGGACCCTGCTGTGGTGGGTGGTTTAATGACGTCATGTTTGAAGGACTGTGGAACATAGCCACTTTGGAGTGAAGTATTTATTATATTAAGAATAGGGTCTATAATTAGGGGGAGAATGTCTTTGAGGAGCTTGGAATGGGGTCTAGGACACAAGTTGAGCTTTTAGAGGACATAATGGCTGAAGTTCTCTCTGCTTGATCAACAGCTGTGAACCTTTCTAAGTTTACAGGTGGATTTATCTGGGACGTTAGATTTACAGCTTGGGCTAGTTCAGGGCTAATAGCGGGGGTAATTTCATCTAATTTATCTCTGATTGTTTTTATTTTATTGTTAAAAAATAGGAGGAAATCATCAGAGCTGAGTGTAGCTGGGAGTGAGGGCTCTACTGCGCTGTGACAGTTTGTTACCATGGTTACAGCGCTGAAAAGAAATGTAGTGTTACTTTGACTTCTATTAGATGTGAATAGTCTCTGGTTTGGGCCTCACACGGAGCTGCTGACAGGACAGGAGCAACTTTTCCTGCTTTTAGAGATTCTTCTGTGTGGGAGGAGCCAAATGATCCCTCTAGTTTTCTAACTCTTTGTTTATGTCAGTGCAGTTCTTGGTTGTACCAGGAGGAGGCGCTTTGACCTGATGACCTTCTGTTTTAACGGAGCTGCAGCATCAAGAGCAGACTTCAGACAATTCATGGTCAACAAGTACAAGTACTACAAGTACAAGTATTACAAGTACTACAAGTACTACAAGTACTACAAGTACAAGTATTACAAGTACTACAAGTACTACAAGTACTACAAGTACAAGTATTACAAGTACTACAAGTACTACAAGTACTACAAGTACAAGTATTACAAGTACTACAAGTACTACAAGTACTACAAGTACAAGTATTACAAGTACTACAAGTACTACAAGTACTACAAGTACAAGTATTACAAGTACTACAAGTACTACAAGTACAAGTATTACAAGTACTACAAGTACTACAAGTACTACAAGTACAAGTATTACAAGTACTACGAGTACTACAAGTACTACAAGTACAAGTACTACAAGTACAAGTATTACAAGTACTACGAGTACTACAAGTACTACAAGTACAAGTACTACAAGTACAAGTATTACAAGTACTACGAGTACTACAAGTACAAGTACTACAAGTACTACAAGTACAAGTACTACAAGTACAAGTATTACAAGTACTACGAGTACTACAAGTACTACAAGTACAAGTATTACAAGTACTACGAGTACTACAAGTACTACAAGTACAAGTACTACAAGTACAAGTATTACAAGTACTACGAGTACTACAAGTACTACAAGTACAAGTACTACAAGTACAACAAGTACAAGTACTACAAGTACAAGTACTAAAAGTACAAGTATTACAAGTACAAGTACTACAAGTACAAGTACAAGTACTACAAGTACAAGTACTACAAGTACAAGTACTACAAGTACAAGTACAAGCACTAGTACAAGTACAAGTACTACAAGTACAAGTACAAGCACTACAAGTACTACAAGTACAAGTACAACAAGTACAAGTACTACAAGTACAAGTACTACAAGTACTACAAGTACTACAAGTACTAGCCTATGTTCCCCGGACCCTATGTAGGAGGAGGTGGGCAGGTGCAGGAGGAGGTGGCTCAGGAGGTGAGCGGATACAGGAGGAGGTGGGCGGGTGCCGGAGGAGGCGGGTGCAGGCGGAGGTGGGTCAGGAGGAGGTGGGCGGGTGCCGGAGGAGGCGGGTGCAGGCGGAGGTGGGTCAGGAGGAGGTGGGCGGGTGCCGGAGGAGGCGGGTGCAGGCGGAGCTGTCCCTGTCGTCTGTCGTGTATTTAATCCCTGGTATTAAAATGGCTGGTATTAAATGCTAATATTGCTGAAACCTCTTTGTTCTGCTAAATGCTAATAGCGTCTCGGCGTCACGTGGACAAATCACTTAATGCAGCTGCGATTGAGGCCACGCGCCGTTAGCCTCGTTAGCCGCCAACCTCTGCGCGCTAACCTTCCCTTTTAATTTAAGCACTCCACTCCAAGACTCATTAACATGGAGGGATTAGGCCGCGCTAATCCGCTAACTCCGCTAACTTGAGCGCCACATCAGAGCGTTTGATTGTTATTGAGGCTGAGCAGATTAATCAGCAATTTACAAATGACTTAAAGAGAAAAAGGGATCAAGGACAGGGACACGGGGCCGGGGCCGGAGCCGGGGCCGGGGCCGGAGCCGGAGCCGGGGCCGGAGCCGGAGCCGGGGCCGGAGCCGGGGCCGGGGCCGGAGCCGGGGCCGGGGCCGGGGCCGGAGCCGGGGCCGGGGCCGGGGCCGGAGCCGGAGCTGGGGCCGGTGTCTCACGCTCGTCTCAACAACACGGGGCCTACATAAATACATATTGGTCAATGGTTTTGGGTCAGATGACACAGCGCTGACCCCTGACCCCGCGGCAATGAATTTTTGTAATAATTTGTGTCTTTGATCGTCGGTTGAGTTTGTTTCCGATTCTTTGGTCCAGACGAGTGGTCCAGACGAGTGGTCCAGAAGAGTGGTCCAGACGAGTGGTCCAGAAGAGTGGTCCAGACGAGTGGTCCAGAAGAGTGGTCCAGACGAGTGGTCCAGACGAGTGGTCCAGACGAGTGGTCCAGACGAGTGGTCCAGAAGAGTGGTCCAGACGAGTGGTCCAGACGAGTGGTCCAGACGAGTGGTCCAGAAGAGTGGTCCAGACGAGTGGTCCAGACGAGTGGTCCAGACGAGTGGTCCAGAAGAGTGGTCCAGACGAGTGGTCCAGAAGAGTGGTCCAGACGAGTGGTCCAGACGAGTGGTCCAGAAGAGTGGTCCAGAAGAGTGGTCCAGACGAGTGGTCCAGAAGAGTGGTCCAGACGAGTGGTCCAGAAGAGTGGTCCAGACGAGTGGTCCAGACGAGTGGTCCAGACGAGTGGTCCAGAAGAGTGGTCCAAAAGAGTGGTCCAGACGAGTGGTCCAGAAGAGTGGTCCGGAAGAGTGGTCCAGACGAGTGGTCCAGAAGAGTGGTCCAGAAGAGTGGTCCAGACGAGTGGTCCGGAAGAGTGGTCCGGAAGAATGGTCCAGACGAGTGGTCCAGAAGAGTGGTCCAGACGAGTGGTCCAGAAGAGTGGTCCAGACGAGTGGTCCAGAAGAGTGGTCCAGACGAGTGGTCCAGAGGTATCCATTTATTGTGTGCGTGGCAGAGTCTGGATGATCCTTGCTGATTGGTCGGCGCTGGCGCTGCAGAGACATTTGTGTGTCGCCTGTTTAAGATTAAAATGTCCAAAATGAGTCGCAGCGTTTGATTTGTAAAAGTGAAGCAGAATCCACTTAACTCAGACGCCAAAGCCCGGATCAGACTGAGCAAGACTTACATATGCTCTTCTTTATCAAATATTCATTGTCCAGGATTAGGATTAACCGACAAGAGACAATAACTGACAATAACTGACAACAAGGGACAACAAGAGGCTATAAGAGACAACAAGAGACAACAAGAGACTATAATAGACAACAAGAGACAAAAAAGACTATAAGAGACTATAAGAGACAAGAAGAGACTATAAGAGACAACAAAAGACTATAAGAGACAACAAGAGACAAAAAGAGACTAAAAGAGACAACAAGAGACTATAAGAGACTATAAGAGACAACAAGAGACAACAAGAGGCTATAAGAGACAACAAGAGACAAAAAGAGACTATAAGAGACTAAAAGAGACAAAAAGAGACTATAAGAGACTAAAAGAGACAACAAGAGACTATAAGAGACAACAAGAGACAACAAGAGGCTATAAGAGACAACAAGAGACAAAAAGAGACAACAAGAGACTATAAGAGACTAAAAGAGACAACAAGAGACAACAAGAGACTACTAGAGACAACAAGAGACAAAAAGAGACAACAAGAGACAAAAAGAGACAACAAGAGACTATAAGAGACTAAAAGAGACAACAAGAGACAACTAGAGACAACAAGAGACAACAAGAGACAACAAGAGACAAAAAGAGACAACAAGAGACTATAAGAGACTAAAAGAGACAACAAGAGACAACTAGAGACAACAAGAGACAACAAGAGACTATAAGAGTCTTCTTCTGACTACTTATGCTATCAAACAATATTTATTTTTTGATTCCACTTGCAAACTGTTCACCGCCTTCTTTTCTTTCTCTCACTCCTGAGGACCTGTGGACCCAGATGTCCCTCTCCTGGTGAAGTGTCCCTGCCCTGTGTGGACGGTCCCTCATCTGCCTGAAGAGTGGGTCCAGCTCGACTCAGACGGTCCCTCTTCTGCCTGAAGAGTGGGTCCAGCTCGACTCAGTCGGTCCCTCATCTGCCTGAAGAGTGGGTCCAGCTCCAGTCTCCTTGTGTCCGTCTGTCCGTCTGTGAGAGTCGGATCTCTCCTTCACTGGAACTCCTCCAGGTTTCTACGCTTTTTTCCCAAAGAGGTTTTTTTTGTAGTTTTTCCTGGCCGAGAAGGAGAGTCTAAGGACAGAGGACCTGGGACATCGTCCCTCGCCACCACAGACATTGTCTGACTTCATCGCCACCACAGACATTGTTGATTCATTTCTCCCTGTGGCCCTCAGAGGCAACTGTTGTTGTGATTTTGGGCCTTACAAAAATAAATTGATTTGATTTGATTTGATTTGAAGAGGCTATAAGAGACAACAAGAGACTATGAGAGACAACAAGAGACTATGAGAGACAACAAGAGACTATGAGAGACAACAAGAGACTATAAGAGACAACAAGAGACTATGAGAGACAACAAGAGACTATGAGAGACAACAAGAGACTATAAGAGACAACAAGAGACTATGAGAGACAACAAGAGACTATGAGAGACAACAAGAGACTATGAGAGACAACAAGAGACTATGAGAGACTATAAGAGATTATAAGAGACAACAAGAGACTATAAGAGACTATAAGAGACAACAAGAGACTATAAGAGACAACAAGAGACTATAAGAGACTATAAGAGACTATAAGAGACAACAAGAGACTATAAGAGACAACAAGAGACTATAAGAGACTATAAGAGACAACAAGAGACTATAAGAGACAACAAGAGACTATGAGAGACAACAAGAGACTATGAGAGACAACAAGAGACTATGAGAGACAACAAGAGACTATAAGAGACAACAAGAGACTATGAGAGACAACAAGAGACTATGAGAGACAACAAGAGACTATAAGAGACAACAAGAGACTATAAGAGACAACAAGAGACTATGAGAGACAACAAGAGACTATAAGAGACAACAAGAGACTATAAGAGACTATAAGAGACAACAAGAGACTATAAGAGACTATAAGAGACAACAAGAGACTATAAGAGACAACAAGATACTATGAGAGACAACAAGAGACTATAAGAGACAACAAGATACTATGAGAGACAACAAGAGACTATAAGAGACAACAAGAGACTATGAGAGACAACAAGAGACTATAAGAGACAACAAGAGACTATGAGAGACAACAAGAGACTATAAGAGACAACAAGAGACAACAAGAGGCTATAAGAGACAACAAGAGACAAAAAGAGACTATAAGAGACTAAAAGAGACAAAAAGAGACTATAAGAGACTAAAAGAGACAACAAGAGACTATAAGAGACAACAAGAGACAACAAGAGGCTATAAGAGACAACAAGAGACAAAAAGAGACTATAAGAGACTAAAAGAGACAAAAAGAGACTATAAGAGACTAAAAGAGACAACAAGAGACTATAAGAGACAACAAGAGACAACAAGAGGCTATAAGAGACAACAAGAGACAAAAAGAGACAACAAGAGACTATAAGAGACTAAAAGAGACAACAAGAGACAACAAGAGACTACTAGAGACAACAAGAGACAAAAAGAGACAACAAGAGACAAAAAGAGACAACAAGAGACTATAAGAGACTAAAAGAGACAACAAGAGACAACTAGAGACAACAAGAGACAACAAGAGACAACAAGAGACAAAAAGAGACAACAAGAGACTATAAGAGACTAAAAGAGACAACAAGAGACAACTAGAGACAACAAGAGACAACAAGAGACTATAAGAGTCTTCTTCTGACTACTTATGCTATCAAACAATATTTATTTTTTGATTCCACTTGCAAACTGTTCACCGCCTTCTTTTCTTTCTCTCACTCCTGAGGACCTGTGGACCCAGATGTCCCTCTCCTGGTGAAGTGTCCCTGCCCTGTGTGGACGGTCCCTCATCTGCCTGAAGAGTGGGTCCAGCTCCAGTCTCCCTCGTGTCCGTCTGTCCGTCTGTGAGAGTCGGATCTCTCCTTCACTGGAACTCCTCCAGGTTTCTACGCTTTTTTCCCAAAGAGGTTTTTTTTGTAGTTTTTCCTGGCCGAGAAGGAGAGTCTAAGGACAGAGGACCTGGGACATCGTCCCTCGCCACCACAGACATTGTCTGACTTCATCGCCACCACAGACATTGTTGATTCATTTCTCCCTGTGGCCCTCAGAGGCAACTGTTGTTGTGATTTTGGGCCTTACAAAAATAAATTGATTTGATTTGATTTGATTTGAAGAGGCTATAAGAGACAACAAGAGACTATGAGAGACAACAAGAGACTATGAGAGACAACAAGAGACTATGAGAGACAACAAGAGACTATGAGAGACAACAAGAGACTATGAGAGACAACAAGAGACTATAAGAGACAACAAGAGACTATGAGAGACAACAAGAGACTATGAGAGACAACAAGAGACTATGAGAGACAACAAGAGACTATGAGAGACTATAAGAGATTATAAGAGACAACAAGAGACTATAAGAGACTATAAGAGACAACAAGAGACTATAAGAGACAACAAGAGACTATAAGAGACTATAAGAGACTATAAGAGACAACAAGAGACTATAAGAGACAACAAGAGACTATAAGAGACTATAAGAGACAACAAGAGACTATAAGAGACAACAAGAGACTATGAGAGACAACAAGAGACTATGAGAGACAACAAGAGACTATGAGAGACAACAAGAGACTATAAGAGACAACAAGAGACTATGAGAGACAACAAGAGACTATGAGAGACAACAAGAGACTATAAGAGACAACAAGAGACTATAAGAGACAACAAGAGACTATAAGAGACTATAAGAGACTATAAGAGACAACAAGAGACTATAAGAGACAACAAGAGACTATAAGAGACTATAAGAGACAACAAGAGACTATAAGAGACAACAAGAGACTATGAGAGACAACAAGAGACTATGAGAGACAACAAGAGACTATGAGAGACAACAAGAGACTATAAGAGACAACAAGAGACTATGAGAGACAACAAGAGACTATGAGAGACAACAAGAGACTATAAGAGACAACAAGAGACTATAAGAGACAACAAGAGACTATGAGAGACAACAAGAGACTATAAGAGACAACAAGAGACTATAAGAGACTATAAGAGACAACAAGAGACTATAAGAGACTATAAGAGACAACAAGAGACTATAAGAGACAACAAGAGACTATGAGAGACAACAAGAGACTATAAGAGACAACAAGAGACTATAAGAGACTATAAGAGACAACAAGAGACTATAAGAGACAACAAGATACTATGAGAGACAACAAGAGACTATAAGAGACAACAAGATACTATGAGAGACAACAAGAGACTATAAGAGACAACAAGAGACTATGAGAGACAACAAGAGACTATAAGAGACAACAAGAGACTATGAGAGACAACAAGAGACTATAAGAGACAACAAGAGACTATAAGAGACTATAAGAGACAACAAGAGACTATAAGAGACAACAAGATACTATGAGAGACAACAAGAGACTATAAGAGACAACAAGAGACTATGAGAGACAACAAGAGACTATAAGAGACAACAAGAGACTATGAGAGACAACAAGAGACTATAAGAGACAACAAGATACTATGAGAGACAACAAGAGACTATAAGAGACAACAAGAGACTATGAGAGACAACAAGAGACTATGAGAGACAACAAGAGACTATGAGAGACAACAAGAGACTATAAGAGACAACAAGAGACTATAAGAGACAACAAGAGACTATGAGAGACAACAAGAGACTATAAGAGACAACAAGAGACTATAAGAGACAACAAGAGACTATGAGAGACAACAAGAGACTATAAGAGACAACAAGAGACTATGAGAGACAACAAGAGACTATAAGAGACAACAAGAGACTATGAGAGACAACAAGAGACTATAAGAGACAACAAGAGACTATGAGAGACAACAAGAGACTATAAGAGACAACAAGATACTATAAGAGACAACAAGAGACTATAAGAGACAACAAGATACTATGAGAGACAACAAGAGACTATAAGAGACAACAAGAGACTATGAGAGACAACAAGAGACTATAAGAGACAACAAGAGACTATGAGAGACAACAAGAGACTATAAGAGACAACAAGAGACTATGAGAGACAACAAGAGACTATAAGAGACAACAAGAGACTATAAGAGACAACAAGAGACTATAAGAGACAACAAGATACTATGAGAGACAACAAGAGACTATAAGAGACAACAAGAGACTATGAGAGACAACAAGAGACTATGAGAGACAACAAGAGACTATGAGAGACAACAAGAGACTATAAGAGACAACAAGAGACTATGAGAGACAACAAGAGACTATGAGAGACAACAAGATACTATAAGAGACAACAAGAGACTATAAGAGACAACAAGAGACTATGAGAGACAACAAGAGACTATAAGAGACAACAAGATACTATGAGAGACAACAAGAGACTATAAGAGACAACAAGAGACTATGAGAGACAACAAGAGACTATGAGAGACAACAAGAGACTATGAGAGACAACAAGAGACTATAAGAGACAACAAGAGACTATGAGAGACAACAAGAGACTATGAGAGACAACAAGAGACTATAAGAGACAACAAGAGACTATAAGAGACAACAAGAGACTATGAGAGACAACAAGAGACTATGAGAGACAACAAGAGACTATGAGAGACTATAAGAGATTATAAGAGACAACAAGAGACTATAAGAGACTATAAGAGACAACAAGAGACTATAAGAGACAACAAGAGACTATAAGAGACTATAAGAGACTATAAGAGACAACAAGAGACTATAAGAGACAACAAGAGACTATAAGAGACTATAAGAGACAACAAGAGACTATAAGAGATAACAAGAGACTATGAGAGACAACAAGAGACTATGAGAGACAACAAGAGACTATGAGAGACAACAAGAGACTATAAGAGACAACAAGAGACTATGAGAGACAACAAGAGACTATGAGAGACAACAAGAGACTATAAGAGACAACAAGAGACTATGAGAGACAACAAGAGACTATAAGAGACAACAAGAGACTATGAGAGACAACAAGAGACTATAAGAGACAACAAGATACTATGAGAGACAACAAGAGACTATAAGAGACAACAAGAGACTATGAGAGACAACAAGAGACTATGAGAGACAACAAGAGACTATGAGAGACAACAAGAGACTATAAGAGACAACAAGAGACTATAAGAGACAACAAGAGACTATGAGAGACAACAAGAGACTATAAGAGACAACAAGAGACTATAAGAGACAACAAGAGACTATAAGAGACAACAAGAGACTATAAGAGACAACAAGAGACTATGAGAGACAACAAGAGACTATAAGAGACAACAAGAGACTATAAGAGACAACAAGAGACTATGAGAGACAACAAGAGACTATAAGAGACAACAAGAGACTATAAGAGACAACAAGAGACTATGAGAGACAACAAGAGACTATAAGAGACAACAAGAGACTATAAGAGACTATAAGAGACAACAAGAGACTATAAGAGACAACAAGAGACTATAAGAGACAACAAGAGACTATAAGAGACAACAAGAGACTATAAGAGACAACAAGAGACTATGAGAGACAACAAGAGACTATAAGAGACAACAAGAGACTATAAGAGACAACAAGAGACTATGAGAGACAACAAGAGACTATAAGAGACAACAAGAGACTATAAGAGACAACAAGAGACTATAAGAGACAACAAGAGACTATAAGAGACAACAAGAGACTATGAGAGACAACAAGAGACTATAAGAGACAACAAGAGACTATAAGAGACAACAAGAGACTATAAGAGACAACAAGAGACTATAAGAGACAACAAGAGACTATGAGAGACAACAAGAGACTATAAGAGACAACAAGAGACTATAAGAGACAACAAGAGACAATGAGAGACAACAAGAGACTATAAGAGACAACAAGAGACTATAAGAGACTATAAGAGACAACAAGAGACTATAAGAGACAACAAGAGACTATGAGAGACAACAAGAGACTATAAGAGACAACAAGAGACTATAAGAGACAACAAGAGACTATAAGAGACAACAAGAGACTATGAGAGACAACAAGAGACTATAAGAGACAACAAGAGACTATAAGAGACAACAAGAGACTATAAGAGACAACAAGAGACTATGAGAGACAACAAGAGACTATAAGAGACAACAAGAGACTATGAGAGACAACAAGAGACTATAAGAGACAACAAGAGACTATAAGAGACTATAAGAGACAACAAGAGACTATAAGAGACAACAAGAGACTATGAGAGACAACAAGAGACTATAAGAGACAACAAGAGACTATAAGAGACAACAAGAGACTATAAGAGACAACAAGAGACTATGAGAGACAACAAGAGACTATAAGAGACAACAAGAGACTATAAGAGACAACAAGAGACTATGAGAGACAACAAGAGACTATAAGAGACAACAAGAGACTATAAGAGACTATAAGAGACAACAAGAGACTATAAGAGACAACAAGAGACTATAAGAGACAACAAGAGACTATGAGAGACAACAAGAGACTATAAGAGACTATAAGAGACAACAAGAGACTATAAGAGACAACAAGAGGTTATAAGAGACAACAAGAGACTATGAGAGACAACAAGAGACTATAAGAGACTATAAGAGACAACAAGAGACTATAAGAGACAACAAGAGACTATAAGAGACAACAAGAGACTATGAGAGACAACAAGAGACTATAAGAGACAACAAGAGACTATAAGAGACAACAAGAGACTATAAGAGACAACAAGAGACTATAAGAGACTATAAGAGACAACAAGAGACTATAAGAGACAACAAGAGACTATAAGAGACTATAAGAGACAACAAGAGACTATAAGAGACAACAAGAGACTATGAGAGACAACAAGAGACTATAAGAGACAACAAGAGACTATAAGAGACAACAAGAGACTATAAGAGACAACAAGAGACTATGAGAGACAACAAGAGACTATAAGAGACAACAAGAGACTATAAGAGACAACAAGAGACCATGAGAGACAACAAGAGACTATAAGAGACAACAAGAGACTATAAGAGACTATAAGAGACAACAAGAGACTATAAGAGACAACAAGAGACTATGAGAGACAACAAGAGACTATAAGAGACAACAAGAGACTATAAGAGACTATAAGAGACAACAAGAGACTATAAGAGACAACAAGAGACTATAAGAGACAACAAGAGACTATGAGAGACTATAAGAGACAACAAGAGACTATAAGAGACTATAAGAGACAACAAGAGACTATAAGAGACTATAAGAGACAACAAGAAACTATAAGAGACAACAAGAGACTATGAGAGACAACAAGAGACTATAAGAGACTATAAGAGACAACAAGAGACTATAAGAGACAACAAGAGACTATGAGAGACAACAAGAGACTATAAGAGACAACAAGAGACTATAAGAGACAACAAGAGACTATAAGAGACAACAAGAGACTATGAGAGACAACAAGAGACTATAAGAGACTATAAGAGACAACAAGAGACTATAAGAGACAACAAGAGACTATGAGAGACAACAAGAGACTATAAGAGACAACAAGAGACTATAAGAGACTATAAGAGACAACAAGAGACTATGAGAGACAACAAGAGACAACAAGAGACTATAAGAGACAACAAGAGACTATAAGAGACAACAAGAGACTATGAGAGACAACAAGAGACTATAAGAGACAACAAGAGACTATAAGAGACTATAAGAGACAACAAGAGACTATAAGAGACAACAAGAGACTATAAGAGACAACAAGAGACTATGAGAGACAACAAGAGACTATAAGAGACAACAAGAGACTATAAGAGACTATAAGAGACAACAAGAGACTATAAGAGACAACAAGAGACTATAAGAGACTATAAGAGACAACAAGAGACAACAAGAGACAACAAGAGACAAAAAGAGACTATAAGAGACTATAAGAGACTAAAAGAGAAAACAAGAGACAACAAGAGACTATAAGAGACAACAAGAGACTATAAGAGACAACAAGAGACAAAAAAGACTACAAGAGACTATAAGAGACAAGAAGAGACTATAAGAGACAACAAAAGACTATAAGAGACAACAAGAGACAACAAGAGACTATAATAGACTATAAGAGACAACAAGAGACTATAAGAGACAACAAGAGACTATGAGAGACAACAAGAGACTATAAGAGACAACAAGAGACTATGAGAGACAACAAGAGACTATAAGAGACAACAAGAGACTATAAGAGACAACAAGAGACTATAAGAGACAACAAGAGACTATGAGAGACAACAAGAGACTATAAGAGACAACAAGAGACTATAAGAGACAACAAGAGACTATAAGAGACAACAAGAGACTATAAGAGACAACAAGAGACTATGAGAGACAACAAGAGACTATAAGAGACAACAAGAGACTATAAGAGACAACAAGAGACTATAAGAGACAACAAGAGACTATAAGAGACAACAAGAGACTATGAGAGACAACAAGAGACTATAAGAGACAACAAGAGACTATAAGAGACAACAAGAGACTATGAGAGACAACAAGAGACTATAAGAGACAACAAGAGACTATAAGAGACTATAAGAGACAACAAGAGACTATAAGAGACAACAAGAGACTATGAGAGACAACAAGAGACTATAAGAGACAACAAGAGACTATAAGAGACAACAAGAGACTATAAGAGACAACAAGAGACTATGAGAGACAACAAGAGACTATAAGAGACAACAAGAGACTATAAGAGACAACAAGAGACTATAAGAGACAACAAGAGACTATGAGAGACAACAAGAGACTATAAGAGACAACAAGAGACTATGAGAGACAACAAGAGACTATAAGAGACAACAAGAGACTATAAGAGACTATAAGAGACATCAAGAGACTATAAGAGACAACAAGAGACTATGAGAGACAACAAGAGACTATAAGAGACAACAAGAGACTATAAGAGACAACAAGAGACTATAAGAGACAACAAGAGACTATGAGAGACAACAAGAGACTATAAGAGACAACAAGAGACTATAAGAGACAACAAGAGACTATGAGAGACAACAAGAGACTATAAGAGACAACAAGAGACTATAAGAGACTATAAGAGACAACAAGAGACTATAAGAGACAACAAGAGACTACAAGAGACTATGAGAGACAACAAGAGACTATAAGAGACAACAAGAGACTATAAGAGACAACAAGAGACTATAAGAGACAACAAGAGACTATGAGAGACAACAAGAGACTATAAGAGACAACAAGAGACAACAAGAGACTATAAGAGACAACAAGAGACTATAAGAGACTATAAGAGACAACAAGAGACTATAAGAGACAACAAGAGACTATAAGAGACTATAAGAGACAACAAGAGACTATAAGAGACAACAAGAGACTATGAGAGACAACAAGAGACTATAAGAGACAACAAGAGACTATAAGAGACAACAAGAGACTATAAGAGACAACAAGAGACTATGAGAGACAACAAGAGACTATAAGAGACAACAAGAGACTATAAGAGACAACAAGAGACCATGAGAGACAACAAGAGACTATAAGAGACAACAAGAGACTATAAGAGACTATAAGAGACAACAAGAGACTATAAGAGACAACAAGAGACTATGAGAGACAACAAGAGACTATAAGAGACAACAAGAGACTATAAGAGACTATAAGAGACAACAAGAGACTATAAGAGACAACAAGAGACTATAAGAGACAACAAGAGACTATGAGAGACTATAAGAGACAACAATAGACTATAAGAGACTATAAGAGACAACAAGAGACTATAAGAGACAACAAGAGACTATGAGAGACAACAAGAGACTATAAGAGACAACAAGAGACTATAAGAGACTATAAGAGACAACAAGAGACTATAAGAGACAACAAGAGACTATAAGAGACAACAAGAGACTATAAGAGACTATAAGAGACAACAAGAGACTATAAGAGACAACAAGAGACTATGAGAGACAACAAGAGACTATAAGAGACAACAAGAGACTATAAGAGACAACAAGAGACTATAAGAGACAACAAGAGACTATGAGAGACAACAAGAGACTATAAGAGACAACAAGAGACTATAAGAGACAACAAGAGACCATGAGAGACAACAAGAGACTATAAGAGACAACAAGAGACTATAAGAGACTATAAGAGACAACAAGAGACTATAAGAGACAACAAGAGACTATGAGAGACAACAAGAGACTATAAGAGACAACAAGAGACTATAAGAGACTATAAGAGACAACAAGAGACTATAAGAGACAACAAGAGACTATGAGAGACAACAAGAGACAACAAGAGACTATAAGAGACAACAAGAGACTATAAGAGACAACAAGAGACTATGAGAGACAACAAGAGACTATAAGAGACTATAAGAGACAACAAGAGACTATAAGAGACTATAAGAGACAACAAGAGACTATAAGAGACAACAAGAGACTATAAGAGACAACAAGAGACTATGAGAGACAACAAGAGACTATAAGAGACAACAAGAGACTATAAGAGACTATAAGAGACAACAAGAGACTATAAGAGACAACAAGAGACTATAAGAGACAACAAGAGACAAAAAAGACTACAAGAGACTATAAGAGACAAGAAGAGACTATAAGAGACAACAAAAGACTATAAGAGACAACAAGAGACAACAAGAGACTATAATAGACTATAAGAGACAACAAGAGACTATAAGAGACAACAAGAGACAAAAAAGACTATAAGAGACAACAAGAGACAACAAGAGACTATAAGAGACAAGAAGAGACTATAAGAGACAACAAAAGACTATAAGAGACAACAAGAGACAACAAGAGACAAAAAGAGACTATAAGAGACTATAAGAGACTAAAAGAGACAACAAGAGACAAAAAGAGACTATAAGAGACAACAAGAGACTATAAGAGACAACAAGAGACTATAATAGACTATAAGAGACAACAAGAGACAACAAGAGACAACAAGAGACTATAAGAGACAACAAGAGACTATAAGAGACAACAAGAGACTATAATAGACTATAAGAGACAACAAGAGACAACAAGAGACTATAAGAGACAACAAGAGACTATAAGAGACAACAAGAGACTATAAGAGACAACAAGAGACTATAAGAGACAACAAGAGACTATAAGAGACAACAAGAGACTATAAGAGACAACAAGAGACTATAAGAGACAACAAGAGACAACAAGAGACAACAAGAGACTATAAGAGACAACAAGAGACTATAAGAGACAACAAGAGACTATAATAGACTATAAGAGACAACAAGAGACAACAAGAGACAACAAGAGACAACAAGAGACAACAAGAGACTATAAGAGACAACAAGAGACTATAAGAGACAACAAGAGACTATAATAGACTATAAGAGAAAACAAGAGACAACAAGAGACAACAAGAGACTATAAGAGACAACAAGAGACTATAAGAGACAACAAGAGACTATAATAGACTATAAGAGACTATAAGAGACAACAAGAGACTATAAGAGACAACAAGAGACTATAATAGACTATAAGAGACAACAAGAGACAACAAGAGACAACAAGAGACTATAAGAGACAACAAGAGACAACAAGAGACAAGAAGAGACTATAAGAGACAACAAAAGACTATAAGAGACAACAAGAGACAACAAGAGACAAAAAGAGACTATAAGAGACTAAAAGAGACAACAAGAGACTATAAGAGACTATAAGAGACTAAAAGAGAGAACAAGAGACTAAAAGAGACAACAAGAGACAACAAGAGACTATAAGAGACAACAAGAGACAACAAGAGACAAAAAGAGACTATAAGAGACTAAAAGAGAGAACAAGAGACTATAAGAGACAACAAGAGACTATAAGAGACTAAAAGAGACAACAAGAGACAACAAGAGACTATAAGAGACAACAAGAGACTATAAGAGACAACAAGAGACTATAAGAGACAACAAGAGACTATAATAGACTATAAGAGACAACAAGAGACAACAAGAGACAACAAGAGACTATAATAGACTATAAGAGACAACAAGAGACAACAAGAGACAACAAGAGACTATAAGAGACAACAAGAGACAACAAGAGACAAAAAGAGACTATAAGAGACTATAAGAGACAACAAGAGACTATAAGAGACTAAAAGAGACAACAAGAGACTATAAGAGACTATAAGAGACAACAAGAGACTATAAGAGACAACAAGAGACAACAAGAGACTATAAGAGAAAACAAGAGACTATAAGACACTATAAGAGACAACAAGAGACAAAAAGAGGCTATAAGAGACAACAAGAGACAAAAAGAGACTACTAGAGACAACAAGAGACAATAAGAGACTATAAGAGACAAGAGACAACAATAGACTACTAGAGACAACAAGAGACAATAAGAGACTATAAGAGACAACAAGAGACTATAAGAGACTATAAGAGACAACAAGAGACTATAAGAGACAACAAGAGACTATAAGAGACTATAAGAGACAACAAGAGACTATAAGAGACAACAGGAGACTATGGGAGACTTTAAGGGACAACAAGAGACTATAAGAGACTATAAGAGACAACAAGAGACTATAAGAGACTATAAGAGGCTATAAGAGAGAACAAGAGACTATAGGAGACTATAAGAGACAACAGGAGACTATAAGAGACAACAAGAGACTATAAGAGACAACAAGAGACTATAAGAGACTATAAGAGACTATAAGAGACAACAAGAGACTATAAGAGACAACAAGAGACTATAAGAGACTCTAAGAGACTATAAGAGACAACAGGAGACAACAAGAGACTATAAGAGACAACAAGAGACTATGAGAGACAACAAGAGACTATAAGAGACAACAAGACACTATAAGAGACTAAAAGAGACAACAAGAGACAACAAGAGACTTCTAGAGACAACAAGAGACAATAAGAGACTATAAGAGACAACAAGAGACTATAAGAGGCTATAAGAGACAACAAGAGACAAAAAGAGACAACAAGAGACTATAAGAGACTATAAGAGACAACAAGATACTATAAGAGACAACAAGAGACTATAAGAGACTATAAGAGACTTCAAGAGACTATAAGAGACTATAAGAGACAACAAGAGACTATAAGAAACTATAAGAGGCTATAAGAGACAACAAGAGACTATAAGAGACTATAAGAGACTATAAGAGACAACAAGAGACTATAATAGACAACAAGAGACTATGGGAGACTTTAAGGGACAACAAGAGACTATAAGAGACTATAAGAGACAACAAGAGACTATAAGAGACAACAAGAGACTATAAGAGACTATAAGAGACAACAAGAGACTATAAGAGACTATAAGAGGCTATAAGAGAGAACAAGAGACTATAAGAGACTATAAGAGACTATAAGAGACAACAAGAGACTATAAGAGAAAACAAGAGACTATAGGAGACAACAAGAGACTATAAGAGACAACAAGAGACTATAAGAGACAACAAGAGACTATAAGAGACAACAAGAGACTATAAGAGACTATAAGAGACTATTAGAGACTATAAGAGACAACAAGAGACTATAAGAGACAACAGGAGACTATGGGAGACTTTAAGGGACAACAAGAGACTATAAGAGACTATAAGAGACAACAAGAGACTATAAGAGACTATAAGAGACAACAGGAGACTATAAGAGACAACAAGAGACTATAAGAGACAACAAGAGACTATAAGAGACTATAAGAGACTATAAGAGACAACAAGAGACTATAAGAGACTATAAGAGACAACAAGAGACTATAAGAGACAACAAGAGACTATGGGAGACTTTAAGGGACAACAAGAGACTATAAGAGACTATAAGAGACAACAAGAGACTATAAGAGACTATAAGAGACTATAAGAGACAACAAGAGACTATAAGAGACAACAAGAGACTATGGGAGACTTTAAGGGACAACAAGAGACTATAAGAGACAACAAGAGACTATAAGAGACTATAAGAGACTATAAGAGACAACAAGAGACTATAAGAGACAACAAGAGACTATAAGAGACTCTAAGAGACTATAAGAGACAACAGGAGACAACAAGAGACTATAAGAGACAACAAGAGACTATAGGAGACTATAAGAGACAACAGGAGACTATAAGAGACAACAAGAGACTATAAGAGACAACAAGAGACTATAAGAGACTATAAGAGACTATAAGAGACAACAAGAGACTATAAGAGACAACAAGAGACTATAAGAGACTCTAAGAGACTATAAGAGACAACAGGAGACAACAAGAGACTATAAGAGACAACAAGAGACTATGAGAGACAACAAGAGACTATAAGACACTATAAGAGACAACAAGAGACAACAAGAGACTATGAGAGACAACAAGAGACTATAAGAGACAACAAGACACTATAAGAGACTAAAAGAGACAACAAGAGACAACAAGAGACTTCTAGAGACAACAAGAGACAATAAGAGACTATAAGAGACAACAAGAGACTATAAGAGGCTATAAGAGACAACAAGAGACAAAAAGAGACAACAAGAGACTATAAGAGACTATAAGAGACAACAAGATACTATAAGAGACAACAAGAGACTATAAGAGACTATAAGAGACTTCAAGAGACTATAAGAGACTATAAGAGACAACAAGAGACTATAAGAAACTATAAGAGGCTATAAGAGACAACAAGAGACTATAAGAGACTATAAGAGACTATAAGAGACAACAAGAGACTATAATAGACAACAAGAGACTATGGGAGACTTTAAGGGACAACAAGAGACTATAAGAGACTATAAGAGACAACAAGAGACTATAAGAGACAACAAGAGACTATAAGAGACTATAAGAGACAACAAGAGACTATAAGAGACTATAAGAGACTATAAGAGACAACAAGAGACTATAAGAGAAAACAAGAGACTATAGGAGACAACAAGAGACTATAAGAGACTATAAGAGACTATAAGAGACTATAAGAGACAACAAGAGACTATAAGAGACAACAAGAGACTATAAGAGACAACAAGAGACTATAAGAGACTATAAGAGACTATAAGAGACAACAAGAGACTATAAGAGACAACAAGAGACTATAAGAGACTATAAGAGACAACAAGAGACTATAAGAGACTATAAGAGGCTATAAGAGAGAACAAGAGACTATAAGAGACTATAAGAGACAACAAGAGACTATAAGAGACAACAAGAGACAACAAGAGACAAAAAGAGACTATAAGAGACTAAAAGAGAGAACAAGAGACTATAAGAGACAACAAGAGACTATAAGAGACTAAAAGAGACAACAAGAGACAACAAGAGACTATAAGAGACAACAAGAGACTATAAGAGACAACAAGAGACTATAAGAGACTATAAGAGACAACAAGAGACAACAAGAGACAACAAGAGACTATAATAGACTATAAGAGACAACAAGAGACAACAAGAGACAACAAGATACTATAAGAGACAACAAGAGACAACAAGAGACAAAAAGAGACTATAAGAGACTATAAGAGACAACAAGAGACTATAAGAGACTAAAAGAGACAACAAGAGACTATAAGAGACTATAAGAGACTAAAAGAGACAACAAGAGACTCTAAGAGACTATAAGAGACAACAGGAGACAACAATAGACTATAAGAGACAACAAGAGACTATAAGAGACTATAAGAGACTATAAGAGACTATAAGAGACTATAAGAGACAACAAGAGACTATAAGAGACAACAAGAGACTATGAGAGACAACAAGAGACTATAAGACACTATAAGAGACAACAAGAGACAACAAGAGACTATAAGAGACAACAAGAGACTATAAGAGACAACAAGACACTATAAGAGACTAAAAGAGACAACAAGAGACAACAAGAGACTACTAGAGACAACAAGAGACAATAAGAGACTATAAGAGACAACAAGAGACTATAAGAGACTATAAGAGACTATAAGAGACTATAAGAGACTATAAGAGACAACAAGAGACTATAAGAGACAACAAGAGACTATGAGAGACAACAAGAGACTATAAGACACTATAAGAGACAACAAGAGACAACAAGAGACTATGAGAGACAACAAGAGACTATAAGAGACAACAAGACACTATAAGAGACTAAAAGAGACAACAAGAGACAACAAGAGACTACTAGAGACAACAAGAGACAATAAGAGACTATAAGAGACAACAAGAGACTATAAGAGGCTATAAGAGACAACAAGAGACAAAAAGAGACAACAAGAGACTATAAGAGACTATAAGAGACAACAAGATACTATAAGAGACAACAAGAGACTATAAGAGACTATAAGAGACAACAAGAGACTATAAGAGACTATAAGAGACTATAAGAGACAACAAGAGACTATAAGAGACAACAAGAGACTATGGGAGACTTTAAGGGACAACAAGAGACTATAAGAGACTATAAGAGACAACAAGAGACTATAAGAGACTATAAGAGACTATAAGAGACAACAAGAGACTATAAGAGACAACAAGAGACTATAAGAGACTATAAGAGACAACAAGAGACTATAAGAGACAACAAGAGACTATGGGAGACTTTAAGGGACAACAAGAGACTATAAGAGACTATAAGAGACAACAAGAGACTATAAGAGACTATAAGAGACTATAAGAGACAACAAGAGACTATAAGAGACTATAAGAGACTATAAGAGACAACAAGAGACTATGGGAGACTTTAAGGGACAACAAGAGACTATAAGAGACTATAAGAGACAACAAGAGACTATAAGAGACTATAAGAGACTATAAGAGACAACAAGAGACTATAAGAGACTATAAGAGACTATAAGAGACAACAAGAGACTATAAGAGACTATAAGAGGCTATAAGAGAGAACAAGAGAC
Organism: Eucyclogobius newberryi; assembly: GCF_026437365.1. NCBI lineage: Eukaryota > Metazoa > Chordata > Actinopteri > Gobiiformes > Gobiidae > Eucyclogobius > Eucyclogobius newberryi. The sequence goes on along the minus strand of NW_027316500.1, from coordinate 36,127,996 downwards.
TATAAGAGACTATAAGAGACTATAAGAGACAACAAGAGACTATAAGAGACAACAAGAGACTATGGGAGACTTTAAGGGACAACAAGAGACTATAAGAGACTATAAGAGACAACAAGAGACTATAAGAGACTATAAGAGACTATAAGAGACAACAAGAGACTATAAGAGACTATAAGAGACTATAAGAGACAACAAGAGACTATAAGAGACAACAAGAGACTATGGGAGACTTTAAGGGACAACAAGAGACTATAAGAGACTATAAGAGACAACAAGAGACTATAAGAGACTATAAGAGACTATAAGAGACAACAAGAGACTATAAGAGACAACAAGAGACAACAAGAGACAAAAAGAGACTATAAGAGACTAAAAGAGAGAACAAGAGACTATAAGAGACAACAAGAGACTATAAGAGACTATAAGAGACAACAAGAGACTATAAGAGACAACAAGAGACTATAAGAGACTATAAGAGACAACAAGAGACTATAAGAGACTATAAGAGGCTATAAGAGAGAACAAGAGACTATAAGAGACTATAAGAGACAACAGGAGACTATAAGAGACAACAAGAGACTATAAGAGACTATAAGAGACAACAAGAGACTATAAGAGACTATAAGAGGCTATAAGAGAGAACAAATGACTATAAGAGACTATAAGAGACTATAAGAGACAACAAGAGACTATAAGAGACTATAAGAGGCTATAAGAGACTATAAGAGACAACAAGAGACTATAAGAGACAACAAGAGACTATAAGAGACTCTAAGAGACTATAACAGACAACAGGAGACAACATTAGACTATAAGAGACAACAAGAGACTATAAGAGACTATAAGAGACTATAAGAGACTATAAGAGACTATAAGAGACAACAAGAGACTATAAGAGGCTATAAGAGACAACAAGAGACAAAAAGAGACAACAAGAGACTATAAGAGACTATAAGAGACAACAAGATACTATAAGAGACAACAAGAGACTATAAGAGACTATAAGAGACAACAAGAGACTATAAGAGACTATAAGAGACAACAAGAGACTATAAGAAACTATAAGAGGCTATAAGAGACAACAAGAGACTATAAGAGACTATAAGAGACAACAAGAGACTATAAGAGACAACAAGAGACTATGGGAGACTTTAAGGGACAACAAGAGACTATAAGAGACTATAAGAGACAACAAGAGACTATAAGAGACTATAAGAGACTATAAGAGACAACAAGAGACTATAAGAGACAACAAGAGACTATGGGAGACTTTAAGGGACAACAAGAGACTATAAGAGACTATAAGAGACAACAAGAGACTATAAGAGACAACAAGAGACTATAAGAGGCTATAAGAGAGAACAAGAGACTATAAGAGACTATAAGAGACAACAAGAGACTATAAGAGACAACAAGAGACTATAAGAGACAACAAGAGACTATAATAGACTATAAGAGACAACAAGAGACAACAAGAGACAACAAGAGACTATAATAGACTATAAGAGACAACAAGAGACAACAAGAGACTATAATAGACTATAAGAGACAACAAGAGACAACAAGAGACAACAAGAGACTATAAGAGACAACAAGAGACAACAAGAGACAAAAAGAGACTATAAGAGACTATAAGAGACAACAAGAGAATATAAGAGACTAAACGAGACAACAAGAGACTATAAGAGACTATAAGAGACAACAAGAGACTATAAGAGACAACAAGAGACAACAAGAGACTATAAGAGACAACAAGAGACTATAAGAGACAACAGGAGACTATAAGAGACAACAAGAGGCTATAAGAGACTATAAGAGACAACAAGAGACTATAAGAGACAACAAGAGACTATAAGAGACTCTAAGAGACAACAAGAGACTATAAGAGACTATAAGAGACTATAAGAGACTATAAGAGACAACAAGAGACTATAAGAGACAACAAGAGACTATGAGAGACAACAAGAGACTATAAGACACTATAAGAGACAACAAGAGACAACAAGAGACTATGAGAGACAACAAGAGACTATAAGAGACAACAAGACACTATATGAGACTAAAAGAGACAACAAGAGACAACAAGAGACAACAAGAGACTATGAGAGACAACAAGAGACTATAAGAGACTATAAGAGACTATAAGAGACTATAAGAGACAACAAGAGACTATAAGAGACAACAAGAGACTATGAGAGACAACAAGAGACTATAAGACACTATAAGAGACAACAAGAGACAACAAGAGACTATGAGAGACAACAAGAGACTATAAGAGACAACAAGACACTATATGAGACTAAAAGAGACAACAAGAGACAACAAGAGACTACTAGAGACAACAAGAGACAATAAGAGACTATAAGAGACAACAAGAGACTATAAGAGGCTATAAGAGACAACAAGAGACAAAAAGAGACAACAAGAGACTATAAGAGACTATAAGAGACTATAAGAGACAACAAGAGACTATGAGAGACTAGAAGAGACTATAAGAGACTATAAGAGACAACAAGAGACAACAAGAGGCTATAAGAGACAACAAGAGCCAAAAAAGACTATAAGAGACAAGAAGAGACTATAAGAGACAACAAATGACTATAAGAGACAACAAGAGACTATAAGAGACTATAAGAGACTATAAGAGACTATAAGAGACAACAATAGACTATAAGAGACAACAAGAGACTATGAGAGACAACAAGAGACTATAAGACACTATAAGAGACAACAAGAGACAACAAGAGACTATGAGAGACAACAAGAGACTATAAGAGACAACAAGACACTATATGAGACTAAAAGAGACAACAAGAGACAACAAGAGACTACTAGAGACAACAAGAGACAATAAGAGACTATAAGAGACAACAAGAGACTATAAGAGGCTATAAGAGACAACAAGAGACAAAAAGAGACAACAAGAGACTATAAGAGACTATAAGAGACTATAAGAGACAACAAGAGACAACAAGAGGCTATAAGAGACAACAAGAGCCAAAAAAGACTATAAGAGACAAGAAGAGACTATAAGAGACAACAAATGACTATAAGAGACAACAAGAGACAACAAGAGACAACAAGAGACAACAAGAGACTATAATAGACTATAAGAGACAACAAGAGACTATAAGAGACAACAAGAGACAAAAAAGACTACAAGAGACTATAAGAGACAAGAAGAGACTATAAGAGACAACAAAAGACTATAAGAGACAACAAGAGACAACAAGAGACAAAAAGAGACTATAAGAGACTATAAGAGACTAAAAGAGAAAACAAGAGACAACAAGAGACTATAAGAGACAACAAGAGACTATAAGAGACAACAAGAGACTATAAGAGGCTATAAGAGACAACAAGAGACAAAAAGAGACAACAAGAGACTATAAGAGACTATAAGAGACAACAAGAGACTATAAGAGACAACAAGAGACTATAAGAGACAACAAGAGACAACAAGAGACTACAAGAGACTATAAGAGACAACAAGAGACAAAAAAGACTATAAGAGACAAGAAGAGACTATAAGAGACAACAAAAGACTATAAGAGACAACAAGAGACAACAAGAGACAAAAAGAGACTATAAGAGACTATAAGAGACAACAAGAGACTATAAGAGACTATAAGAGACAACAAGAGACTATAAGAGACTATTAGAGACAACAAGACACTATAAGAGACTAAAAGAGACAACAAGAGACTATAAGAGACAACAAGAGACAACAAGAGACAACAAGAGACTATAAGAGACAACAAGAGACTATAAGAGGCTATAAGAGACAACAAGAGACAACAAGAGACAATAAGAGACTATAAGAGACAACAAGAGACTATAAGAGACTATAAGAGGCTATAAGAGACAACAAGAGACAACAAGAGACTATAAGAGACAACAAGAGACTATAAGAGACTATAAGAGGCTATAAGAGACAACAAGAGACAACAAGAGACTATAAGAGACTATAAGAGACTATAAGAGACTATAAGAGACTATAAGAGACAACAAAGGACAACAAGAGACTATAAGAGACAACAAGAGACTATAAGACACTATAAGAGACAACAAGAGACTATAAGAGACAACAAGAGACTATAAGAGACTAAAAGAGACAACAAGAGACTATAAGAGACAACAAGAGACTATGAGAGACAACAAGAGACTATAAGAGACAACAAGAGACAACAAGAGACTATAAGAGACTAAAAGAGACAACAAGAGACTATAAGAGACAACAAGAGACTATGAGAGACAACAAGAGACTATAAGAGACAACAAGAGACAACAAGAGACAACAAGAGACTATAAGAGACTATAAGAGACTATAAGAGACAACAAGAGACAACAAGAGACTACAAGAGACTATAAGAGACAACAAGAGACAAAAAAGACTATAAGAGACAAGAAGAGACTATAAGAGACAACAAAAGACTATAAGAGACAACAAGAGACAACAAGAGACAAAAAGAGACTATAAGAGACTATAAGAGACAACAAGAGACTATAAGAGACTATAAGAGACAACAAGAGACTATAAGAGACTATTAGAGACAACAAGACACTATAAGAGACTAAAAGAGACAACAAGAGACTATAAGAGACAACAAGAGACAACAAGAGACTATAAGAGACAACAAGAGACTATAAGAGGCTATAAGAGACAACAAGAGACAACAAGAGACTATAAGAGACAACAAGAGACTATAAGAGGCTATAAGAGACAACAAGAGACTATAAGAGACAACAAGAGACAACAAGAGACTATAAGAGACTATAAGAGACTATAAGAGACAACAAAGGACAACAAGAGACTATAAGAGACAACAAGAGACAACAAGAGACTATAAGAGACAACAAGAGACTATAAGAGGCTATAAGAGACAACAAGAGACTATAAGAGACAACAAGAGACAACAAGAGACTATAAGAGACTATAAGAGACTATAAGAGACAACAAAGGACAACAAGAGACTATAAGAGACAACAAGAGACTATAAGAGACTATAAGAGGCTATAAGAGACAACAAGAGACAACAAGAGACTATAAGAGACAACAAGAGACAACAAGAGACTATAAGAGACTATAAGAGACTATAAGAGACAACAAAGGACAACAAGAGACTATAAGAGACAACAAGAGACTATAAGACACTATAAGAGACAACAAGAGACAACAAGAGACAACAAGAGACTATGAGAGACAACAAGAGACTATAAGAGACTATAAGAGACTATAAGAGACTATAAGAGACAACAAGAGACTATAAGAGACAACAAGAGACTATGAGAGACAACAAGAGACTATAAGACACTATAAGAGACAACAAGAGACAACAAGAGACTATGAGAGACAACAAGAGACTATAAGAGACAACAAGACACTATATGAGACTAAAAGAGACAACAAGAGACAACAAGAGACTACTAGAGACAACAAGAGACAATAAGAGACTATAAGAGACAACAAGAGACTATAAGAGGCTATAAGAGACAACAAGAGACAAAAAGAGACAACAAGAGACTATAAGAGACTATAAGAGACTATAAGAGACAACAAGAGACTATGAGAGACTAGAAGAGACTATAAGAGACTATAAGAGACTATAAGAGACAACAAGAGACTATGAGAGACTAGAAGAGACTATAAGAGACTATAAGAGACAACAAGAGACTATAAGAGACTATAAGAGGCTATAAGAGACAACAAGAGACAACAAGAGACTATAAGAGACTATAAGAGACTATAAGAGACTATAAGAGACAACAAAGGACAACAAGAGACTATAAGAGACAACAAGAGACTATAAGACACTATAAGAGACAACAAGAGACTATAAGAGACAACAAGAGACTATAAGAGACTAAAAGAGACAACAAGAGACTATAAGAGACAACAAGAGACTATGAGAGACAACAAGAGACTATAAGAGACAACAAGAGACAACAAGAGACTATAAGAGACTATAAGAGACTATAAGAGACTATAAGAGACAACAAGAGACTATACGAGACTATAAGAGACAACAAGAGACAACAAGAGGCTATAAGAGACAACAAGAGCCAAAAAAGACTATAAGAGGCTATAAAAGACAAGAAGAGACTATAAGAGACAACAAGAGACAACAAGAGACTACAAGAGACTATAAGAGACAACAAGAGAAAAAAAAGACTATAAGAGACAAGAAGAGACTATAAGAGACAACAAAAGACTATAAGAGACAACAAGAGACAACAAGAGACAAAAAGAGACTATAAGAGACTATAAGAGACAACAAGAGACTATAAGAGACTATAAGAGACAACAAGAGACTATAAGAGACTATTAGAGACAACAAGACACTATAAGAGACTAAAAGAGACAACAAGAGACTATAAGAGACAACAAGAGACAACAAGAGACTATAAGAGACAACAAGAGACTATAAGAGGCTATAAGAGACAACAAGAGACAACAAGAGACTATAAGAGACAACAAGAGACTATAAGAGGCTATAAGAGACAACAAGAGACTATAAGAGACAACAAGAGACTATAAGAGACTATAAGAGGCTATAAGAGACAACAAGAGACAACAAGAGACTATAAGAGACAACAAGAGACAACAAGAGACTATAAGAGACTATAAGAGACTATAAGAGACAACAAAGGACAACAAGAGACTATAAGAGACAACAAGAGACTATAAGACACTATAAGAGACAACAAGAGACTATAAGAGACAACAAGAGACTATAAGAGACTATAAGAGACAACAAGACACTATAAGAGACTAAAAGAGACAACAAGAGACTATAAGAGACAACAAGAGACAACAAGAGACTATAAGAGACTATAAGAGACTATAAGAGACAACAAGAGACAACAAGAGACTATAATAGACTATAAGAGACAACAAGAGACAAAAAAGACTATAAGAGACAAGAAGAGACTATAAGAGACAACAAAAGACTATAAGAGACAACAAGAGACAACAAGAGACAAACAGAGACTATAAGAGACTATAAGAGACTATAAGAGACAACAAGAGACTATAAGAGACAACAAGAGACTATAAGAGACAACAAGAGACTATAAGAGACTATAAGAGACAACAAGAGACAACAAGAGACTAAAAGAGACAACAAGAGACAACAAGAGACTATAAGAGACAACAAGAGACAACAAGAGACAACAAGAGACTATAAGAGACAACAAGACACTATAAGAGACTAAAAGAGACAACAAGAGACTATAAGAGACAACAAGAGACAACAAGAGACAACAAGAGACTATAAGAGACAACAAGAGACTATAAGAGGCTATAAGAGACAACAAGAGACAAAAAGAGACAACAAGAGACTATAAGAGACTATAAGAGACAACAAGAGACTATAAGAGACAACAAGGGACTATAAGAGACTATATGAGACAACAAGAGACTATAAGAGACAACAAGAGACTATAAGAGACTAAAAGAGATAACAAGAGACTATTAGAGACAACAAGGGACTATAAGAGACTATATGAGACAACAAGAGACTATAAGAGACAACAAGGGACTATAAGAGACTATATGAGACAACAAGAGACTATAAGAGACAACAAGAGACTATAAGAAACTATAAGAGACAAATAGAGACTATAAGAGACAACAAGGGACTATAAGAGACTATATGAGACAACAAGAGACTATAAGAGACAACAAGGGACTATAAGAGACTATATGAGACAACAAGAGACTATAAGAAACTATAAGAGACAACAAGAGACTATAAGAGACTAAAAGAGATAACAAGAGACTATAAGAGACAACAAGAGACTATAAGAGACAACAAGGGACTATAAGAGACTATATGAGACAACAAGAGACTATAAGAGACAACAAGAGACTATAAGAGACTATAAGAGACTATAAGAGACAACAAGAGACTATAAGAAACTATAAGAGACAACAAGAGACTATAAGGGACTATAAGAGACTATATGAGACAACAAGAGACTATAAGAGACAACAAGAGACTATAAGAGACTATAAGAGACTATAAGAGACTTAAAGAGACAACAAGAGACTATAAGAGACAACAAGAGACTATAAGAGACTATAAGAGACTAAAAGAGACAACAAGAGACTATAAGAGACAACAAGAGACTATAAGAGACAACAAGAGACTATAAGAGACAACAAGAGACTAGAAAAGACAAAAAGAGACTATAAGAGACAACAAGAGACAACAAGAAACAACAAGAGACAACAAGAGACTATAAGAGACTATAAGAGACAACAAGAGACTAAAAGAGACTATATGAGACAACAAGAGACTAAAAGAGACTATAAGAGACAACAAGAGACAACAAGAGACTATAAGAGACAACAAGAGACTATAAGAGACTATAAGAGACAACAAGAGACTAAAAGAGACTATAAGAGACAACAAGAGACTATAAGAGACAACAAGAGACTATAAGAGACTATAAGAGACAACAAGAGACAAGAGACTATAAGAGACTATAAGAGACAACAAGAGACAACAAGAGACTATAAGAGACAACAAGAGACTATAAGAGACAACAAGAGACAACAAGAGACAACAAGAGACTATAAGAGACAACAAGAGACTATAAGAGACTATAAGAGACTATAAGAGACAACAAGAGACTATAAGAGACTATAAGAGACAACAAGAGACAACAAGAGACTATAAGAGACAACAAGAGACTATAAGAGACTATAAGAGGCTATAAGAGACAACAAGAGACAACAAGAGACTATAAGAGACAACAAGAGACAACAAGAGACTATAAGAGACAACAAGAGACTATAAGAGACAACAAGAGACAACAAGAGACTATAAGAGACAACAAGAGACAACAAAAGACTTTAAGAGACAACAAGAGATTATAAGAGACAACAAGAGACTATAAGAGACAACAAGAGACTATAAGTGACTATAAGAGACAACAAGAGACTATAAGACACTATAAGAGACAACAAGAGACTATAAGAGACAACAAGAGACAATTACAGACTATGAGAGACAATTAGAGACTATAAGAGGCTATAAGAGACAACAAGAGCCAAAAAAGACTATAGGGGACTATAAGAGACAACAAGAGACTATAAGAGACAACAAGAGACTATAAGAGACTATAAGAGACTATAAGAGACAACAAGAGACAACAAGAGACTATGAGAGACAACAAGACACTATAAGAGACTAAAAGAGACAACAAGAGACTATAAGAGACAACAAGAGACTATGAGAGACAACAAGAGACTATAAGAGACAACAAGAGACAACAAGAGACTATAAGAGACAACAAGAGACTATGAGAGACAACAAGAGACTATAATAGACTATAAGAGACAACAAGAGACAACAAGAGACAACAAGAGACTATAAGAGACAACAAGAGACAAAAAAGACTATAAGAGACTAAAAGAGACAAGAAGAGACTATAAGAGACAACAAAAGACTATAAGAGACAACAAGAGACAACAAGAGACAACAAGAGACTATAAGAGACTATAAGAGACAACAAGAGACTATAATAGACTATAAGAGACAACAAGAGACTATAAGAGACAACAAGAGACAAAAAAGACAACAAGAGACAAGAAGAGACAAAAAGAGACTATAAGAGACTATAAGAGACAACAAGAGACTATAAGAGACAACAAGAGACTATAATAGACTATAAGAGACAACAAGAGACAACAAGAGACTACAAGAGACAACAAGAGACAACAAGAGACTATAAGAGACAACAAGAGACAAAAAGAGACAACAAGAGACTATAAGAGACTATAAGAGACAACAAGAGACTATAAGAGACAACAAGAGACTATAATAGACTATAAGAGACAACAAGAGACAACAAGAGACTACAAGAGACAACAAGAGACTATAAGAGACAACAAGAGACTATAATAGACTATAAGAGACAACAAGAGACTATAAGAGACAACAAGAGACAACAAGAGACAACAAGAGACTATAATAGACTATAAGAGACAACAAGAGACTATAAGAGACAACAAGAGACAAAAAAGACAACAAGAGACAACAAGAGACAAAAAGAGACTATAAGAGACTATAAGAGACAACAAGAGACAAAAAGAGACAACAAGAGACTATAAGAGACTATAAGAGACAACAAGAGACTATAAGAGACAACAAGAGACTATAATAGACTATAAGAGACAACAAGAGACAACAAGAGACTATAAGAGACAACAAGAGACTATAAGAGACTATAAGAGACAACAAGAGACTATAAGAGACAACAAGAGACTATAAGAGACTATTAGAGACAAAAAAGACTATAAGAGACAAGAAGAGACTATAAGAGACAACAAAAGACTATAAGAGACAACAAGAGACAACAAGAGACAAAAAGAGACTATAAGAGACTATAAGAGACAACAAGAGACTATAAGAGACTATAAGAGACAACAAAAGACTATAAGAGACAACAAGAGACAACAAGAGACAACAAGAGACTATAATAGACTATAAGAGACAACAAGAGACAACAAGAGACTATAAGAGACTATAAGAGACAACAAGAGACTATAAGAGACAACAAGAGACTATAAGAGACTATAAGAGACAACAAGAGACTATAAGAGAAAACAAGAGACTATAAGAGACTATAAGAGACAACAAGAGACAACAAGAGACAACAAAAGGTTATGAGAGACAACAAGAGACTATAAGAGACAACAACAGACTATAAGAGACTATAAGAGACAACAAGAGACTATAAGAGACAACAAGAGACTATAAGAGACAACAAGAGACTAGAAAAGACAACAAGAGACTATTAGAGACTATGAGAGACTATAAGAGACAACAAGAGACAACAAGAGACTATAAGAGACTATAAGAGACAACAAGAGACAAAAAAGATTATAAGAGACTATAACAGACAAGAAGAGACTATAAGAGACAACAAAAGACTATAAGAGACAACAAGAGACAACAAGAGACAACAAGAGACTATAATAGACTATACGAGACAACAAGAGACAACAAGAGACAACAAGAGACTATAAGAGACAACAAGAGACAAAAAAGACTATAAGAGACTATAAGAGACAAGAAGAGACTATAAGAGACAACAAAAGACTATAAGAGACAACAAGAGACAACAAGAGACAACAAGAGACTATAAGAGACAACAAGAGACTATGAGAGACTAGAAGAGACAACAAGAGACAACAAGAGACTATAATAGACTATAAGAGACAACAAGAGACTATAAGAGACAACAAGAGACAAAAAAGACTACAAGAGACTATAAGAGACAACAAAAGACTATAAGAGACAACAAGAGACAACAAGAGACAAAAAGAGACTATAAGAGACTATAAGAGACTAAAAGAGAAAACAAGAGACAACAAGAGACTATAAGAGACAACAAGAGACTATAATAGACTATAAGAGACAACAAGAGACAACAAGAGACAACAAGAGACTATAATAGACTATAAGAGACAACAAGAGACAACAGGAGACTACAAGAGACTATAAGAGACAACAAGAGACTATAAGAGACAACAAAAGACTATAAGAGACTAAAAGAGACAACAAGAGACTATAATAGACTATAAGAGACAACAAGAGACAACAAGAGACAACAAGAGACTATAAGAGACAACAAGAGACAAAAAAGACTATAAGAGACTATAAGAGACAACAATAGACTATAAGAGACAACAAGAGACAACAAGAGACAACAAGAGACTATAAGAGACAACAAGAGACAAAAAAGACTATAAGAGACTATAAGAGACTATAAGAGACAAGAAGAGACTATAAGAGACAACAAAAGACTATAAGAGACAACAAGAGACAACAAGAGACAAAAAGAGACTATAAGAGACTATAAGAGACAAGAAGAGACTATAAGAGACAACAAGAGACAACAAGAGACAACAAGAGACTATAAGAGACAACAAGAGACTATGAGAGACTAGAAGAGACAACAAGAGACAACAAGAGACTATAAGAGACAACAAGAGACAAAAAAGACAACAAGAGACAACAAGAGACAAAAAGAGACTATAAGAGACTATAAGAGACTAAAAGAGAAAACAAGAGACAACAAGAGAAAACAAGAGACAACAAGAGACTATAAGAGACAACAAGAGACTATAAGAGACAACAAGAGACAACAAGAGACAACAAGAGACTATAAGAGACAACAAGAGACTATGAGAGACTAGAAGAGACAACAAGAGACAACAAGAGACTATAATAGACTATAAGAGACAACAAGAGACTATAAGAGACAACAAGAGACAGAAAAGACAACAAGAGACAACAAGAGACAAAAAGAGACTATAAGAGACTATAAGAGACTAAAAGAGAAAACAAGAGACAACAAGAGAAAACAAGAGACAACAAGAGACTATAAGAGACAACAAGAGACAAAAAGAGACAACAAGAGACTATAATAGACTATAAGAGACAACAAGAGACAAAAAAGACTATAAGAGACAAGAAGAGACTATAAGAGACAACAAAAGACTATAAGAGACAACAAGAGACAACAAGAGACAAACAGAGACTATAAGAGACTATAAGAGACAACAAGAGACTATAAGAGACTATTAGAGACAACAAGAGACTATAAGAGACAACAAGAGACAACAAGAGACTATAAGAGACTATAAGAGACAACAAGAGACTATAAGAGACTATAAGAGACAACAAGAGACTATAAGAGACAACAAGAGACTATAAGAGACTATAAGAGACAACAAGAGACTATAAGAGAAAACAAGAGACAACAAGAGACAACAAAAGGTTATGAGAGACAACAAGAGACTATAAGAGACAACAAGAGACTATAAGAGACAACAACAGAATATAAGAGACTATAAGAGACAACAAGAGACTATAAGAGACAACAAGAGACTATAAGAGACAACAAGAGACAATAAGAGACTATAAGAGACTATAAGAGACAACAAGAGACTATAAGAGACAACAAGAGACTAGAAAAGACAACAAGAGACTATTAGAGACTATGAGAGACTATAAGAGACTATAAGAGACTAAAAGAGAAAACAAGAGACAACAAGAGAAAACAAGAGACAACAAGAGACTATAAGAGACAACAAGAGACAAAAAGAGACAACAAGAGACAACAAGAGACTATAAGAGACAACAAGAGACAACAAGAGACTATAAGAGACTATAAGAGACAACAAGAGACAAAAAAGACTATAAGAGACAACAAGAGACTATAAGAGACAACAAGAGACAACAAGAGACAACAAGAGACTATAATAGACTATAAGAGACAACAAAAGACTATAAGAGACAACAAGAGATAACAAGAGACAACAAGAGACTATAATAGACTATAAGAGACAACAAGAGACAACAAGAGACAACAAGAGACTATAAGAGACAACAAGAGACAAAAAAGACTATAAGAGACTATAAGAGACAAGAAGAGACTATAAGAGACAACAAAAGACTATAAGAGACAACAAGAGACAACAAGAGACAACAAGAGACTATAAGAGACAACAAGAGACAACAAGAGACTATAATAGACTATAAGAGACAACAAGAGACTATAAGAGACAACAAGAGACAAAAAAGACTACAAGAGACTATAAGAGACAAGAAGAGACTATAAGAGACAACAAAAGACTATAAGAGACAACAAGAGACAACAAGAGACAACAAGAGACAAAAAGAGACTATAAGAGACTATAAGAGACTAAAAGAGAAAACAAGAGAAAAAAAGAGACAACAAGAGACTATAAGAGACAACAAGAGACAAAAAGAGACAACAAGAGACTATAAGAGACTATAAGAGACAACAAGAGACTATAAGAGACAACAAGAGACTATAATAGACTATAAGAGACAACAAGAGACAACAAGAGACAACAAGAGACTATAATAGACTATAAGAGACAAAAAGAGACAACAAGAGACTACAAGAGACTATAAGAGACAACAAGAGACAAAAAAGACTATAAGAGACAAGAAGAGACTATAAGAGACAACAAAAGACTATAAGAGACAACAAGAGACAACAAGAGACAAAAAGAGACTATAAGAGACTATTAGAGACAACAAGACACTATAAGAGACTAAAAGAGACAACAAGAGACTATAAGAGACAACAAGAGACAACAAGAGACAACAAGAGACAACAAGAGACTATAAGAGACAACAAGAGACTATAAGAGACAACAAGAGACTATAAGAGACTATAAGAGACAACAAGAGACAACAAGAGACTATAAGAGACAACAAGAGACTATAAGAGACTATAAGAGACAACAAGAGACAACAAGAGACTATAAGAGACAACAAGAGACTATAAGAGACAACAAGAGACTATAAGAGACTAAAAGAGACAACAAGAGACAACAAGAGACTATAAGAGACAACAAGAGACTATAAGAGACTATAAGAGACAACAAGACACTATAAGAGACTAAAAGAGACAACAAGAGACTATAAGAGACAACAAGAGACTATAAGTGACTATAAGAGACAACAAGACACTATAAGAGACTAAAAGAGACAACAAGAGACAACAAGAGACTATAAGAGACAACAAGAGACAACAAGAGACAAAAAGAGACAACAAGAGACTATAAGACACTATAAGAGAAAACAAGAGACTATAAGAGACAACAAGAGACTATGAGAGACAACAAGAGACAACAAGAGACTATAAGAGACAACAAGAGACTATAAGAGACAACAAGAGACTATAAGAGACTAAAAGAGACAACAAGAGACAACAAGAGACTATAAGAGACAACAAGAGACTATAAGAGACAACAAGAGACTATGAGAGACAACAAGAGACAACAAGAGACTATAAGAGACAACAAGAGACTATAAGAGACAACAAGAGACTATGAGAGACAACAAGAGACAACAAGAGACTATAAGAGACAACAAGAGACTATGAGAGACAACAAGAGACAACAAGAGACTATAAGAGACTATAAGAGACTATAAGAGACAACAAGAGACTATAAGAGACAACAAGAGACTATGAGAGACAACAAGAGACAACAAGAGACTATAAGAGACAACAAGAGACTATAAGTGACTATAAGAGACAACAAGACACTATAAGAGACTAAAAGAGACAACAAGAGACTATGAGAGACAACAAGAGACTATAAGAGACAACAAAAGACAACAAGAGACAACAAGAGACTATAAGAGACAACAAGAGACTATAAGTGACTATAAGAGACAACAAGACACTATAAGAGACAACAAGAGACTATAAGAGACAACAAGAGACTATAAGAGACTATAAGAGACAACAAGACACTATAAGAGACTAAAAGAGACAACAAGAGACTATAAGAGACAACAAGAGACTATGAGAGACAACAAGAGACTATAAGAGACAACAAGAGACAACAAGAGACTATAAGAGACAACAAGAGACAACAAGAGACTATAAGAGACAACAAGAGACTATGAGAGACAACAAGAGACTATAAGAGACAACAAGAGACTATGAGAGACAACAAGAGACTATAAGAGACAACAAGAGACAACAAGAGACCATAAGAGACAACAAGAGACAACAAGAGACTATAAGAGACTATAAGAGACAACAAGAGACTATAAGAGACAACAAGAGACTATGAGAGACAACAAGAGACTATAAGAGACAACAAGAGACAACAAGAGACCATAAGAGACAACAAGAGACAACAAGAGACTATAAGAGACTATAAGAGACAACAAGAGACTATAAGAGACAACAAGAGACTATAAGAGACTATAAGAGACAACAAGAAACTCTAAGAGACAACAAGAGACTATAAGAGACAACTTGAGACTATAATAGGCTATAAGAGACAACAAGAGACAACAAGAGACTATAAGAGACTAAAAGAGACAACAAGAGACTATAAGAGACAACAAGAGACAACAAGAGACTATAAGAGACAACAAGAGACAACAAGAGGCTATAAGAGACAACAAGAGACAACAAGAGACTATAAGAGACAACCAGAGACTATAAGAGACTATAAGAGACAACAAGAGACTATAAGAGACAACAAGAGACAACAAGAGACTAGAAGAGACAACAAGAGACAACAAGAGACAATAAGAGACAACTTGAGACTATAATAGGCTATAAGAGACAACAAGAGACAACAAGAGACTATAAGAGACTAAAAGAGACAACAAGAGACTATAAGAGACAACAAGAGACAACAAGAGACTATAAGAGACAACAAGAGACAACAAGAGACTATAAGAGACAACAAGAGACTATGAGAGACAACAAGAGACTATAAGAGACAACAAGAGACTATGAGAGACAACAAGAGACTATAAGAGACAACAAGAGACAACAAGAGACTAAAAGAGACAACAAGAGACTATAAGAGACAACAAGAGACTATGAGAGACAACAAGAGACTATAAGAGACAACAAGAGACAACAAGAGACTATAAGAGACAACAAGAGACAACAAGAGACTATAAGAGACAACAAGAGACTATGAGAGACAACAAGAGACTATAAGAGACAACAAGAGACAACAAGAGACAAAAAGAGACTATAAGAGACTATAAGAGACTAAAAGAGACAACAAGAGACAACAAGAGACTATAAGAGACAACACGAGACTATAAGAGGCTATGAGAGACAACAAGAGACAAAAAGAGACAACAAGAGACTATAATAGACTATAAGAGACAACAAGAGACAACAAGAGACTATAAGAGACAACAAGAGACAAAAAAGACTATAAGAGACTATAAGAGACAAGAAGAGACTATAAGAGACAACAAGAGACTATAAGAGACTAAAAGAGACAACAAGAGACTATAAGAGACAACAAGACACTATAAGAGACTAAAAGAGACAACAAGAGACAACAAGAGACTATAAGAGACTAAAAGAGACAACAAGAGACAACAAGAGATTATAAGAGACAACAAGAGACTATAAGAGACAACAAGAGACTATAAGAGACAACAAGAGACTCTAAGAGACTATAAGAGACTATAAGAGACAACAAGAGACTACAAGAGACAACAAGAGACTACTAGAGACAACAAGAGACAACAAGAGACTATAAGAGACAACAAGAGACTATAAGAGGCTATAAGAGACAACAAGAGACAAAAAGAGACAACAAGAGACTATAAGAGACTATGAGAGACAACAAGAGACTATAAGAGACAACAAGAGACTATAAGAGACAACAAGAGACTATAAGAGACAACAAGATACTATAAGAGTCTATAATAGACAACAAGAGACTCTAAGAGACTATAAGAGACAACAAGAGACTATAAGAGACAACAAGAGACTATAAGAGACAACAAGATACTATAAGAGACAACAAGAGACTATAAGAGACAACAAGAGACTATAAGAGACTATAAGAGACTATAAGAGACAACAAGATACTATAAGAGTCTATAATAGACAACAAGAGACTATAAGAGACAACAAGAGACTCTAAGAGACTATAAGAGACAACAAGAGACAACAAGAGACTATAAGAGACAACAAGAGACTATAAGAGACTATAAGAGACTATAAGAGACTATAAGAGACAACAAGAGACTCTAAGAGACTATAAGAGACTGTAAGAGACAACAAGAGACAACAAGAGACTATAAGAGACAACAAGAGACAACAAGAGACTATAAGAGACAACAAGAGACTATGAGAGACAACAAGAGACTATAAGAGACAACAAGAGACTATGAGAGACAACAAGAGACTATAAGAGACAACAAGAGACAACAAGAGACTATAAGAGACAACAAGAGACTATAAGAGACTATAAGAGACTATAAGAGACAACAAGAGACTATAAGAGACTATAAGAGACAACAAGAGACTATAATAAACTATAAGAGACAACAAGAGACAACAAGAGACTATGAGAGACAACAAGAGACTATAAGAGACAACAAGAGACAACAAGAGACTATAAGAGACAACAAGAGACAACAAGAGACAACAAGAGACTATAAGAGACTATAAGAGACAACAAGAGACTATAATAAACTATAAGAGACAACAAGAGACAACAAGAGACTATAAGAGACAACAAGAGATTATAAGAGACAACAAGAGATAACAAGAGACAACAAGAGACTATAAGAGACTATAAGAGACAACAAGAGACTATAAGAGACTATAAGAGACAACAAGAGACTATAAGAGACAACAAGAGACTATAAGAGACAACAAGAGATTATAAGAGACAACAAGAGATAACAAGAGACAACAAGAGACAACAAGAGACTATAAGAGACAACAAGAGACTATAAGAGACAACAAGAGACTATAAGAGACTATAAGAGACAACAAGAGACTATAAGAGACTATAAGAGACAACAAGAGACTATAAGAGACAACAAGAGACTATAAGAGACAACAAGAGACTAAAAGAGACAACAAGAGACAAAAAAGACTATAAGAGACAACAAAAGACTATAAGAGACAACAAGAGACAACAAGAGACAACAAAAGGTTATGAGAGACAACAAGAGACTATAAGAGACAACAAGAGACAATAAGAGACTATAAGAGACAACAAGAGCCAAAAAAGACTATAAGAGACAAGAAGAGACAACAAGAGACAACAAGAGACTAAAAGAGACAACAAGAGACAAAAAAGACTATAAGAGACTATAAGAGACAATAAGAGACTATAAGAGACAACAAAAGACTATAAGAGACAACAAGAGACAACAAGAGACAAAAAGAGACTAAAAGAGACAACAAGAGACAAAAAAGACTATAAGAGACTATAAGAGACAATAAGAGACTATAAGAGACAACAAAAGACTATAAGAGACAACAAGAGACAACAAGAGACAAAAAGAGACTATAAGAGACTATAAGAGACTAAAAGAGACAACAAGAGACAACAAGAGACTATAAGAGACAACACGAGACTATAAGAAGCTATGAGAGACAACAAGAGACAAAAAGAGACAACAAGAGACTATAATAGACTATAAGAGACAACAAGAGACAACAAGAGACAACAAGAGACTATAAGAGACTACAAGAGACTATAAGAGACAACAAGAGACTATAAGAGACTACAAGAGACTATAAGAGACAACAAGAGACTAGAAGAGACAACAAGAGACAACAAGAGACCATAAGAGGCTATAAGAGACAATAAGAGACAACTTGAGACAACAAGAGACTAGAAGAGACAACAAGAGACAACAAGAGACCATAAGAGACTATAAGAGACAACAAGAGACAACAAGAGACTAGAAGAGACAACAAGAGACAACAAGAGACCATAAGAGACAACAAGAGACAACTTGAGACTATAATAGGCTATAAGAGACAACAAGAGACAACAAGAGACTATAAGAGACAACAAGAGACAACAAGAGACTATAAGAGACAACCAGAGACTATAAGAGACTATAAGAGACTATAAGAGACAACAAGAGACTATAAGAGACAACAAGAGACAACAAGAGACTAGAAGAGACAACAAGAGACAACAAGAGACAATAAGAGACAACTTGAGACTATAATAGGCTATAAGAGACAACAAGAGACAACAAGAGACTATAAGAGACAACAAGAGACAACAAGAGACAACAAGAAGCTATAAGAGACAACAAGAGACAACAAGAGACTATAAGAGACAACCAGAGACTATAAGAGACTATAAGAGACAACAAGAGACTATAAGAGACAACAAGAGACAACAAGAGACTAGAAGAGACAACAAGAGACTATAAGAGACAACAAGAGACTATAAGAGACTATAAGAGACTATAAGAGACAACAAGAGACTATAAGAGACAACAAGAGACAACAAGAGACTAGAAGAGACAACAAGAGACAACAAGAGACTATAAGAGACTATAAGAGACTATAAGAGACAACAAGAGACTATAAGAGACAACAAGAGACAACAAGAGACAACAAGAGACTAGAAGAGACAACAAGAGACTATAAGAGACTATAAGAGACTATAAGAGACAACAAGAGACTATAAGAGACAACAAGAGACAACAAGAGACAACAAGAGACTATAAGAGACTATAAGAGGCTATAAGAGACAACAAGAGACAACAAGAGACAATAAGAGACAACAAGAGACTATAAGAGACAACAAGAGACTATAAGAGACAACAAGAGACTATAAGAGACTATAAGAGACAACAAGAGACAACAAGAGACTATAAGAGACAACAAGAGACTATAAGAGACTATAAGAGACAACAAGAGACTATAAGAGAAAACAAGAGACTATAAGAGACAACAAGAGACTATAAGAGACTATGAGAGACAACAAGAGACAACAAGAGACTATAAGAGACAACAAGAGACTATAAGAGACAACAAGAGACTATAAGAGACAACAAAAGACAACAAGAGACAACAAGAGACTATAAGAGACAACAAGAGACTATAAGTGACTATAAGAGACAACAAGACACTATAAGAGACTAAAAGAGACAACAAGAGACAACAAAAGACTATAAGAGACAACAAGAGACTATAAGAGACTATAAGAGACAACAAGACACTATAAGAGACTAAAAGAGACAACAAGAGACTATACGAGACAACAAGAGACTATAAGTGACTATAAGAGACAACAAGACACTATAAGAGACTAAAAGAGACAACAAGAGACAACAAGAGACTATAAGAGACAACAAGAGAAAACAAGAGACTATAAGAGACAACAAGAGACTATAAGAGACTATAAGAGACAACAAGACACTATAAGAGACTAAAAGAGACAACAAGAGACTATAAGAGACAACAAGAGACTATGAGAGACAACAAGAGACTATAAGAGACAACAAGAGACAACAAGAGACTATAAGAGACAACAAGAGACAACAAGAGACTATAAGAGACAACAAGAGACTATGAGAGACAACAAGAGACTATAAGAGACAACAAGAGACTATGAGAGACAACAAGAGACTATAAGAGACAACAAGAGACAACAAGAGACTATAAGAGACAACAAGAGACTATAAGAGACTATAAGAGACTATAAGAGACAACAAGAGACTATAAGAGACAACAAGAGACAACAAGAGACTAGAAGAGACAACAAGAGACTATAAGAGACAACAAGAGACTATAAGAGACTATAAGAGACTATAAGAGAAAACAAGAGACTATACGAGACAACAAGAGACAACAAGAGACAACAAGAGACTATAAGAGACAACAAGAGACAACAAGAGACTATAAGAGGCTATAAGAGACAACAAGAGACAACAAGAGACAACAAGAGACTATAAGAGACAACAAGAGACTATAAGAGACAACAAGAGACTATAAGAGACTATAAGAGGCTATAAGAGACAACAAGAGACAACAAGAGACTATAAGAGACAACAAGAGACAACAAGAGACTATAAGAGACAACAAGAGACTATAAGAGACTATAAGAGACAACAAGAGACTATAAGAGAAAACAAGAGACTATGAGAGACAACAAGAGACAACAAGAGACTATAAGAGACAACAAGAGACTATAAGAGACAACAAGAGACTATAAGAGACTAAAAGAGACAACAAGAGACAACAAGAGACTATAAGAGACAACAAGAGACTATAAGAGACTATAAGAGACAACAAGACACTATAAGAGACTAAAAGAGACAACAAGAGACAACAAGAGACTATAAGAGACAACAAGAGACAACAAGAGACAAAAAGAGACAACAAGAGACTATAAGACACTATAAGAGAAAACAAGAGACTATAAGAGACAACAAGAGACTATAAGAGACTATAAGAGACAACAAGACACTATAAGAGACTAAAAGAGACAACAAGAGACTATAAGAGACAACAAGAGACAACAAGAGACAACAAGAGACTATAAGAGACAACAAGAGACAACAAGAGACTATAAGAGACAACAAGAGACTATGAGAGACAACAAGAGACTATAAGAGACAACAAGAGACTATGAGAGACAACAAGAGACTATAAGAGACAACAAGAGACAACAAGAGACTATAAGAGACTATAAGAGACAACAAGAGACTATAAGAGACAACAAGAGACTATGAGAGACAACAAGAGACTATAAGAGACAACAAGAGACAACAAGAGACTATAAGAGACTATAAGAGACAACAAGAGACTATAAGAGACAACAAGAGGCTATAAGAGACAACAAGAGACTATAAGAGACAACAAGAGGCTATAAGAGACTATAAGAGACAACAAGAGACTATACGAGACAACAAGAGACTCAAAGAGTCTATAAGAGACAACAAGAGACTATAAGAGACAACAAGAGGCTATAAGAGACAACAAGAGACTATAAGAGACAACAAGAGACTATAAGAGACAACAAGAGACTATAAGAGACAACAAGAGACTATGAGAGACTATGAGAGACAACAAGAGACTATAAGAGACAACAAGAGACTATAAGAGACAACAAGAGACTATAAGAGACAACTTGAGACTATAATAGGCTATAAGAGACAACAAGAGACAACAAGAGACTATAAGAGACAAAAAGAGACAACAAGAGGCTATAAGAGACAACAAGAGACAACAAGAGACTATAAGAGACAACAAGAGACAACAAGAGACTATAAGAGACAACAAGAGACTATAAGAGACAACTTGAGACTATAATAGGCTATAAGAGACAACAAGAGACAACAAGAGACTATAAGAGACAAAAAGAGACAACAAGAGGCTATAAGAGACAACAAGAGACAACAAGAGACTATAAGAGACAACAAGAGACTAGAAGAGACAACAAGAGACAACAAGAGACAACAAGAGACTATAAGAGACTAAAAGAGACAACAAGAGACTATAAGAGACAACAAGAGACTATGAGAGACAACAAGAGACTATAAGAGACAACAAGAGACAACAAGAGACTATAAGAGACAACAAGAGACAACAAGAGACTATAAGAGACAACAAGAGACTATGAGAGACAACAAGAGACTATAAGAGACAACAAGAGACTATGAGAGACAACAAGAGACTATAAGAGACAACAAGAGACAACAAGAGACTAAAAGAGACAACAAGAGACTATAAGAGACAACAAGAGACTATGAGAGACAACAAGAGACTATAAGAGACAACAAGAGACAACAAGAGACTATAAGAGACAACAAGAGACAACAAGAGACTATAAGAGACAACAAGAGACTATAAGAGACAACAAGAGACAACAAGAGACAAAAAGAGACTATAAGAGACTATAAGAGACTAAAAGAGACAACAAGAGACAACAAGAGACTATAAGAGACAACACGAGACTATAAGAGGCTATGAGAGACAACAAGAGACAAAAAGAGACAACAAGAGACAAAAAAGACTATAAGAGACTATAAGAGACAAGAAGAGACTATAAGAGACAACAAGAGACTATAAGAGACTATAAGAGACAACAAGAGACAAAAAAGACTATAAGAGACTATAAGAGACAAGAAGAGACTATAAGAGACAACAAGACACTATAAGAGACTAAAAGAGACAACAAGAGACAACAAGAGACTATAAGAGACTAAAAGAGACAACAAGAGACAACAAGAGATTATAAGAGACAACAAGAGACTATAAGAGACAACAAGAGACTATAAGAGACAACAAGACACTATAAGAGACTAAAAGAGACAACAAGAGACTCTAAGAGACTATAAGAGACTGTAAGAGACAACAAGAGACAACAAGAGACTATAAGAGACAACAAGAGACTACAAGAGACAACAAGAGACTACTAGAGACTATAAGAGACAACAAGAGACTATAAGAGGCTATAAGAGACAACAAGAGACAAAAAGAGACAACAAGAGACTATAAGAGACAACAAGAGACTATAAGAGACAACAAGAGACTATAAGAGACTATACGAGACTATAAGAGAAAACAAGAGACTATAAGAAACTATAAGAGACAACAAGAGACAAAAAGAGACAACAAGAGACTATAAGAGACTATGAGAGACAACAAGAGACTATAAGAGACAACAAGAGACTATAAGAGACTATAAGAGACAACAAGAGACTATAAGAGACAACAAGAGACTATAAGAGACAACAAGAGACTATAAGAGACTAAAAGAGACAACAAGAGACTCTAAGAGACTATAAGAGACTGTAAGAGACAACAAGAGACAACAAGAGACTATAAGAGACAACAAGAGACTACAAGAGACAACAAGAGACAACAAGAGACTATAAGAGACAACAAGAGACTATAAGAGGCTATAAGAGACAACAAGAGACAAAAAGAGACAACAAGAGACTATAAGAGGCTATAAGAGACAACAAGAGACAAAAAGAGACAACAAGAGACTATAAGAGACAACAAGAGACTATAAGAGACAACAAGAGACTATGAGAGACTATGAGAGACAACAAGAGACTATAAGAGACAACAAGAGACTATAAGAGACTATAAGAGACAACAAGAGACTATAAGAGACAACAAGAGACTATAAGAGACAACAAGATACTATAAGAGTCTATAATAGACAACAAGAGACTCTAAGAGACTATAAGAGACAACAAGAGACTATAAGAGACAACAAGAGACTATAAGAGACAACAAGATACTATAAGAGACGACAAGAGACTATAAGAGACAACAAGAGACTATAAGAGACTATAAGAGACTATAAGAGACAACAAGATACTATAAGAGTCTATAATAGACAACAAGAGACTCTAAGAGACTATAAGAGACAACAAGAGACTATAAGAGACAACAAGAGACTATAAGAGACTATAAGAGACTATAAGAGACAACAAGAGACTCTAAGAGACTATAAGAGACAACAAGAGACTATAAGAGACTATAAGAGACAACAAGAGACTATAAGAGACAACAAGAGACAACAAGAGACTATAAGAGACTATAAGAGACAACAAGAGACTATAATAAACTATAAGAGACAACAAGAGACAACAAGAGACTATAAGAGACAACAAGAGACTATAAGAGACTATAAGAGACAACAAGAGACTATAATAGACAACAAGAGACTCTAAGAGACTATAAGAGACTATAAGAGACTATAAGAGACAACAAGAGACTCTAAGAGACTATAAGAGACAACAAGAGACTATAAGAGACTATAAGAGACAACAAGAGACTATAAGAGACTATAAGAGACAACAAGAGACTATAAGAGACAACAAGAGACTATAATAGACAACAAGAGACTCTAAGAGACTATAAGAGACAACAAGAGACTATAAGAGACTATAAGAGACTATAAGAGACTATAAGAGACAACAAGAGACTCTAAGAGACTATAAGAGACAACAAGAGACTATAAGAGACTATAAGAGACAACAAGAGACTATAAGAGACAACAAGAGACAACAAGAGACTATAAGAGACAACAAGAGACTATAAGAGACTATAAGAGACTATAAGAGACTATAAGAGACAACAAGAGACTCTAAGAGACTATAAGAGACAACAAGAGACTATAAGAGACTATAAGAGACAACAAGAGACTATAAGAGACAACAAGAGACAACAAGAGACTATAAGAGACTATAAGAGACAACAAGAGACTATAATAAACTATAAGAGACAACAAGAGACAACAAGAGACTATAAGAGACAACAAGAGACTATAAGAGACTATAAGAGACAACAAGAGACTATAAGAGACAACAAGAGACTATAAGAGACAACAAGAGACTATAATAGACAACAAGAGACTCTAAGAGACTATAAGAGACTATAAGAGACTATAAGAGACAACAAGAGACTCTAAGAGACTATAAGAGACAACAAGAGACTATAAGAGACTATAAGAGACAACAAGAGACTATAAGAGACAACAAGAGACAACAAGAGATTATAAGAGACAACAAGAGATAACAAGAGACTAGAAGAGACAACAAGAGACTATAAGAGACAACAAGAGACTATAAGAGACTAAAAGAGACAACAAGAGACTATAAGAGACAACAAGAGACTATAAGAGACTAAAAGAGACAACAAGTGACTATAAGAGACAACAAGAGACTCTAAGAGACAACAAGAGACTATAAAAGACAATAAGAGACTATAAGAGACTATAAGAGACAACAAGAGACTATAAGAGACAACAAGAGATAACAAGAGACTAGAAGAGACAACAAGAGACTATAAGAGACAACAAGAGACTATAAGAGACTAAAAGAGACAACAAGAGACTATAAGAGACAACAAGAGACTATAAGAGACTATAAGTGACTATAAGAGACAACAAGAGACTCTAAGAGACAACAAGAGACTATAAGAGACAACAAGAGACTATAAGAGACTAAAAGAGACAACAAGAGACTATAAGAGACAACAAGAGACTATAAGAGACTATAAGTGACTATAAGAGACAACAAGAGACTCTAAGAGACAACAAGAGACTATAAGAGACAACAAGAGACTATAAAAGACAATAAGAGACTATAAGAGACTATAAGAGACAACAAGAGACTATAAGAGAAAACAAGAGACTATAAGAGACTATAAGAGACAACAAGAGACTATAAGAGACTAGAAGAGACAACAAGAGACTATAAGAGACAACAAGAGACTATAAGAGACTAAAAGAGACAACAAGAGACTATAAGAGACAACAAGAGACTATGAGAGACAACAAGAGACTATAAGAGACTATAAGAGACAACAAGAGACTATGAGAGACAACAAGAGACAACAAGAGACTATAAGAGACTATAAGAGACTATAAGAGACAACAAGAGACTATAAGAGACAACAAGAGACTATAAGAGACAACAAGAGACTATAAGAGACTATAAGAGACAACAAGAGACTCTAAGAGACTATAAGAGACTATAAAAGACAACAAGAGACTATAAGAGACAACAAGAGACTATAAGAGACTATAAGAGACTATAAAAGACAACAAGAGACTATAAGAGACAACAAGAGACTATAAGAGACTATAAGAGACTATAAAAGACAACAAGAGACTATAAGAGACAACAAGAGACTATAAGAGACAACAAGAGGCTATAAGAGACTATAAGAGACAACAAGAGACTATAAGAGACAACAAGAGGTTATAAGAGACAACAAGAGACTATAAGAGACAACAAGAGACTATAAGAGACAACAAGAGACTATAAGAGACAACAAGAGACTATAAGAGACTATAAGAGACTATAAAAGACAACAAGAGACTATAAGAGACTAAAAGAGACAACAAGAGACTATAAGAGACAACAAGAGACTATGAGAGACAACAAGAGACTATAAGAGACAACAAGAGACAACAAGAGACTATAAGAGACAACAAGAGACAACAAGAGACTATAAGAGACAACAAGAGATTATGAGAGACAACAAGAGACTATAAGAGACAACAAGAGACTATAAGAGACTATAAGAGACAACAAGAGACTCTAAGAGACTATAAGAGACTATAAAAGACAACAAGAGACTATAAGAGACAACAAGAGACTATAAGAGACTATAAGAGACTATAAGAGACTATAAAAGACAACAAGAGACTATAAGAGACAACAAGAGACTATAAGAGACTATAAGAGACTATAAGAGACTATAAAAGACAACAAGAGACTATAAGAGACAACAAGAGACTATAAGAGACAACAAGAGGCTATAAGAGACTATAAGAGACAACAAGAGACTATAAGAGACAACAAGAGACTATAAGAGACAACAAGAGGCTATAAGAGACTATAAGAGACAACAAGAGACTATAAGAGACAACAAGAGGTTATAAGAGACAACAAGAGACTATAAGAGACAACAAGAGACTATAAGAGACAACAAGAGACTATAAGAGACAACAAGAGACTATAAGAGACTATAAGAGACTATAAAAGACAACAAGAGACTATAAGAGACTAAAAGAGACAACAAGAGACTATAAGAGACAACAAGAGACTATGAGAGACAACAAGAGACTATAAGAGACAACAAGAGACAACAAGAGACTATAAGAGACAACAAGAGACAACAAGAGACTATAAGAGACAACAAGAGACTATAAGAGACTATAAGAGACTATAAGAGACAACAAGAGACTATAAGAGACAACAAGAGACTATAAGAGACAACAAGAGACTATAAGAGACTATAAGAGACAACAAGAGACTATAAGAGACAACAAGAGACTATAAGAGACAACAAGAGACTATAAGAGACTATAAGAGACAACAAGAGACTCTAAGAGACAACAAGAGACTATAAGAGACAACAAGAGACTATAAGAGACTATAAGTGACTATAAGAGACAACAAGAGACTCTGAGAGAAAACAAGAGACAACAAGAGACTATGAGAGACAACAAGAGACTATAAGAGACTATAAGAGACAACAAGAGACTATGAGAGACAACAAGAGACAACAAGAGACTATAAGAGACTATAAGAGACTATAAGAGACAACAAGAGACTATAAGAGACAACAAGAGACTATAAGAGACAACAAGAGACTATAAGAGACTATAAGAGACAACAAGAGACTCTAAGAGACTATAAGAGACTATAAAAGACAACAAGAGACTATAAGAGACAACAAGAGACTATAAGAGACTATAAGAGACTATAAAAGACAACAAGAGACTATGAGAGACAACAAGAGACTATAAGAGACAACTTGAGACTATAATAGGCTATAAGAGACAACAAGAGACAACAAGAGACTATAAGAGACAACAAGAGACTATAAGAGACTATAAAAGACAACAAGAGACTATAAGAGACAACAAGAGACTATAAGAGACTATAAGAGACTATAAAAGACAACAAGAGACTATAAGAGACAACAAGAGACTATGAGAGACAACAAGAGACTATAAGAGACAACAAGAGACAACAAGAGACTATAAGAGACAACAAGAGACAACAAGAGACTATAAGAGACTATAAGAGACAACAAGAGACTATAAGAGACAACAAGAGACTATAAGAAACTATAAGAGACAACAAGAGACTATAAGAGACAACAAGAGACTATGAGAGACTAGAAGAGACAACAAGATACTATAAGAGTCTATAATAGACAACAAGAGACAACAAGAGACTATAAGAGACAACAAGAGACAACAAGAGACTATAAGAGACAACAAGAGACTATGAGAGACAACAAGAGACTATAAGAGACAACAAGAGACAACAAGAGACTATAAGAGACAACAAGAGACAACAAGAGACTATAAGAGACAACAAGAGACTATGAGAGACAACAAGAGACTATAAGAGACAACTTGAGACTATAATAGGCTATAAGAGACAACAAGAGACAACAAGAGACTATAAGAGACAACAAGAGACAACAAGAGGCTATAAGAGACAACAAGAGACAACAAGAGACTATAAGAGACAACCAGAGACTATAAGAGACTATAAGAGACAACAAGAGACTATAAGAGACAACAAGAGACAACAAGAGACTAGAAGAGACAACAAGAGACAACAAGAGACAATAAGAGACAACTTGAGACTATAATAGGCTATAAGAGACAACAAGAGACAACAAGAGACTATAAGAGACTAAAAGAGACAACAAGAGACTATAAGAGACAACAAGAGACTATGAGAGACAACAAGAGACTATAAGGGACAACAAGAGACAACAAGAGACTATAAGAGACAACAAGAGACAACAAGAGACTATAAGAGACAACAAGAGACTATGAGAGACAACAAGAGACTATAAGAGACAACAAGAGACTATGAGAGACAACAAGAGACTATAAGAGACAACAAGAGACAACAAGAGACTAAAAGAGACAACAAGAGACTATAAGAGACAACAAGAGACTATGAGAGCCAACAAGAGACTATAAGAGACAACAAGAGACAACAAGAGACTATAAGAGACAACAAGAGACAACAAGAGACTATAAGAGACAACAAGAGACTATGAGAGACAACAAGAGACTATAAGAGACAACAAGAGACTATAAGAGACAACAAGAGACTATAAGAGACAACAAGAGACAACAAGAGACTAAAAGAGACAACAAGAGACTATAAGAGACAACAAGAGACTATGAGAGACAACAAGAGACTATAAGAGACAACAAGAGACAACAAGAGACTATAAAAGACAACAAGAGACAACAAGAGACTATAAGAGACAACAAGAGACTATGAGAGACAACAAGAGACTATAAGAGACAACAAGAGACTATGAGAGACAACAAGAGACAACAAGAGACTATAAGAGACAACAAGAGACAACCAGAGACTATAAGAGACTATAAGAGACAACAAGAGACTATAAGAGACAACAAGAGACAACAAGAGACTAGAAGAGACAACAAGAGACAATAAGAGACAACTTGAGACTATAATAGGCTATAAGAGACAACAAGAGACAACAAGAGACTATAAGAGACTAAAAGAGACAACAAGAGACTATAAGAGACAACAAGAGACTATGAGAGACAACAAGAGACTATAAGAGACAACAAGAGACAACAAGAGACTATAAGAGACAACAAGAGACAACAAGAGACTATAAGAGACAACAAGAGACTATGAGAGACAACAAGAGACTATAAGAGACAACAAGAGACTATGAGAGACAACAAGAGACTATAAGAGACAACAAGAGACAACAAGAGACTAAAAGAGACAACAAGAGACTATAAGAGACAACAAGAGACTATGAGAGACAACAAGAGACTATAAGAGACAACAAGAGACAACAAGAGACTATAAGAGACAACAAGAGACAACAAGAGACTATAAGAGACAGCAAGAGACTATGAGAGACAACAAGAGACTATAAGAGACAACAAGAGACTATAAGAGACAACAAGAGACAACAAGAGACTAAAAGAGACAACAAGAGACTATAAGAGACAACAAGAGACTATGAGAGACAACAAGAGACTATAAGAGACAACAAGAGACTATGAGAGACAACAAGAGACAACAAGAGACTATAAGAGACAACAAGAGACAACAAGAGACTATAAGAGACTATAAGAGACAACAAGAGACTATAAGAGACAACAAGAGACTATAAGAGACTATAAGAGACAACAAGAGACTATAAGAGACAACAAGAGACTATAAGAGACAACAAGAGACTATAAGAGACTATAAGAGACTATAAGAGACAACAAGAGACTATAAGAGACAACAAGAGACTATAAGAGACAACAAGAGACTATAAGAGACAACAAGAGACTATAGGAGACTATAAGAGACTATAAGAGACTATAAGAGACAACAAGAGACAACAAGAGACAACAAAAGGTTATGAGAGACAACAAGAGACTATAAGAGACAACAAGAGACAATAAGAGACAACAAGAGACTATACGAGACAACAAGAGCCAAAAAAGACTATAAGAGACTATAAGAGACAAGAAGAGACTATAAGAGACAACAAAAGACTATAAGAGAAAACAAGAGACAACAAGAGACTATAATAGACTATAAGAGACAACAAGAGACAACAAGAGACAACAAGAGACTAAAAGAGACAACAAGAGACAAAAAAGACTATAAGAGACTATAAGAGACAACAAAAGACTATAAGAGACAACAAGAGACTATAAGAGGCAACAAGAGACTATAAGAGACAACAAGAGATAACAAGAGACTAGAAGAGACAACAAGAGACTATAAGAGACAACAAGAGACTATAAGAGACTAAAAGAGACAACAAGAGACTATAAGAGACAACAAGAGACTATAAGAGACTATAAGAGACTATAAGAGACAACAAGAGAATATAGGAGACTATAAGAGACAACAAGAGACTCTAAGAGACAACAAGAGACTATAAAAGACAATAAGAGACTATAAGAGACTATAAGAGACAACAAGAGACTATAAGAGACAACAAAAGACTAGAAGAGACAACAAGAGACTATAAGAGAAAACAAGAGACTATAAGAGACTATAAGAGACAACAAGAGACTATAAGAGACAACAAGAGGTTATAAGAGACAACAAGAGACTATAAGAGACTAAAAGAGACAACAAGAGACTATAAGAGACAACAAGAGACTATAAGAGACAACAAGAGATAACAAGAGACTAGAAGAGACAACAAGAGACTATAAGAGAAAACAAGAGACTATAAGAGACTATAAGAGACAACAAGAGACTCTAAGAGACTAGACGAGACAACAAGACACTATAAGAGACTAAAAGAGACAACAAGAGACTATAAGAGACAACAAGAGACTATGAGAGACAACAAGAGACTATAAGAGACAACAAGAGACTATAAGAGACAACAAGAGACTATGAGAGACAACAAGAGACTATAAGAGACAACAAGAGACAACAAGAGACTATAAGAGACTATAAGAGACTATAAGAGACAACAAGAGACTATAAGAGACAACAAGAGACTATAAGAGACAACAAGAGACTATAAGAGACTATAAGAGACAACAAGAGACTCTAAGAGACTATAAGAGACTATAAAAGACAACAAGAGACTATAAGAGACAACAAGAGACTATAAGAGACAACAAGAGACTATAAGAGACAACAAGAGACTATAAGAGACTATAAGTGACAACAAGAGACTATAAGAGACAACAAGAGACTAAAAGAGACAACAAGAGACTATAAGAGACAACAAGAGACTATGAGAGACAACAAGAGACAACAAGAGACTATAAGAGACAACAAGAGACAACAAGAGACTATAAGAGACAACAAGAGACAACAAGAGACTATAAGAGACAACCAGAGACTATAAGAGACTATAAGAGACTATAAGAGACAACAAGAGACTATAAGAGACAACAAGAGACAACAAGAGACTAGAAGAGACAACAAGAGACAACAAGAGACAATAAGAGACAACTTGAGACTATAATAGGCTATAAGAGACAACAAGAGACAACAAGAGACTATAAGAGACAACAAGAGACTATGAGAGACAACAAGAGACTATAAGAGACAACAAGAGACAACAAGAGACTATAAGAGACAACAAGAGACAACAAGAGACTATAAGAGACAACAAGAGACTATGAGAGACAACAAGAGACTATAAGAGACAACAAGAGACTATGAGAGACAACAAGAGACTATAAGAGACAACAAGAGACAACAAGAGACTAAAAGAGACAACAAGAGACTATGAGAGACAACAAGAGACTATAAGAGACAACAAGAGACAACAAGTGACTATAAGAGACAACAAGAGACAACAAGAGACTATAAGAGACAACAAGAGACTATGAGAGACAACAAGAGACTATAAGAGACTATAAGTGACAACAAGAGACTATAAGAGACAACAAGAGACTAAAAGAGACAACAAGAGACTATGAGAGACAACAAGAGACAACAAGAGACTATAAGAGACAACAAGAGACAACAAGAGACTATAAGAGACAACAAGAGACTATGAGAGACAACAAGAGACTATAAGAGACAACAAGAGACTATAAGAGACAACAAGAGACAACAAGAGACTAAAAGAGACAACAAGAGACTATAAGAGACAACAAGAGACTATGAGAGACAACAAGAGACAACAAGAGACTATAAGAGACAACAAGAGACAACAAGAGACTATAAGAGACAACAAGAGACTATGAGAGACAACAAGAGACTATAAGAGACAACAAGAGACTATAAGAGACAACAAGAGACAACAAGAGACTAAAAGAGACAACAAGAGACTATAAGAGACAACAAGAGACTATGAGAGACAACAAGAGACAACAAGAGACTATAAGAGACAACAAGAGACAACAAGAGACTATAAGAGACAACAAGAGACTATAAGAGACAACAAGAGACAACAAGAGACTATAAGAGACAACAAGAGACTATAAGAGACAACAAGAGACTATGAGAGACAACAAGAGACAACAAGAGACTATAAGAGACAACAAGAGACTATGAGAGACAACAAGAGACAACAAGAGACTATAAGAGACAACAAGAGACAACAAGAGACTATAAGAGACAACAAGAGACTATAAGAGACTATAAGAGACAACAAGAGACTATAAGAGACAACAAGAGACTATAAGAGACAACAAGAGACTATAAGAGACAACAAGAGACTATAAGAGACAACAAGAGACTATAAGAGACTATAAGAGACAAAAAGAGACAACAAGAGACAACAAAAGGTTATGAGAGACAACAAGAGACTATAAGAGACAACAAGAGACAATAAGAGACAACAAGAGACTATACGAGACAACAAGAGCCAAAAAAGACTATAAGAGACTATAAGAGACTATAAGAGACAACAAGAGACAACAAGAGACTATAATAGACTATAAGAGACAACAAGAGACAACAAGAGACAACAAGAGACTAAAAGAGACAACAAGAGACAAAAAAGACTATAAGAGACTATAAGAGACAATAAGAGACTATAAGAGACAACAAAAGACTATAAGAGACAACAAGAGACAACAAGAGACAAAAAGAGACTATAAGAGACTATAAGAGACTAAAAGAGACTAAAAGAGACAACAAGAGACTATAAGAGACAACACGAGACTATAAGAGGCTATGAGAGACAACAAGAGACAAAAAGAGAAAACAAGAGACTATAATAGACTATAAGAGACAACAAGAGACAACAAGAGACAACAAGAGACTATAAGAGACAACAAGAGACAACAAGAGACTACTAGAGACAACAAGAGACAACAAGAGACTAGAAGAGACAACAAGAGACAACAAGAGACAATAAGAGACAACTTGAGACTATAATAGGCTATAAGAGACAACAAGAGACAACAAGAGACTATAAGAGACAACAAGAGACTATGAGAGACAACAAGAGACTATAAGAGACAACAAGAGACAACAAGAGACTATAAGAGACAACAAGAGACAACAAGAGACTATAAGAGACAACAAGAGACTATGAGAGACAACAAGAGACTATAAGAGACAACAAGAGACTATGAGAGACAACAAGAGACTATAAGAGACAACAAGAGACAACAAGAGACTAAAAGAGACAACAAGAGACTATGAGAGACAACAAGAGACTATAAGAGACAACAAGAGACAACAAGTGACTATAAGAGACAACAAGAGACAACAAGAGACTATAAGAGACAACAAGAGACTATGAGAGACAACAAGAGACTATAAGAGACTATAAGTGACAACAAGAGACTATAAGAGACAACAAGAGACTAAAAGAGACAACAAGAGACTATAAGAGACAACAAGAGACTATGAGAGACAACAAGAGACAACAAGAGACTATAAGAGACAACAAGAGACAACAAGAGACTATAAGAGACAACAAGAGACTATGAGAGACAACAAGAGACTATAAGAGACAACAAGAGACTATAAGAGACAACAAGAGACAACAAGAGACTAAAAGAGACAACAAGAGACTATAAGAGACAACAAGAGACTATGAGAGACAACAAGAGACAACAAGAGACTATAAGAGACAACAAGAGACAACAAGAGACTATAAGAGACAACAAGAGACTATAAGAGACAACAAGAGACAACAAGAGACTATAAGAGACAACAAGAGACTATAAGAGACAACAAGAGACTATGAGAGACAACAAGAGACAACAAGAGACTATAAGAGACAACAAGAGACTATGAGAGACAACAAGAGACAACAAGAGACTATAAGAGACAACAAGAGACAACAAGAGACTATAAGAGACAACAAGAGACTATAAGAGACTATAAGAGACAACAAGAGACTATAAGAGACAACAAGAGACTATAAGAGACAACAAGAGACTATAAGAGACTATAAGAGACAACAAGAGACTATAAGAGACAACAAGAGACTATAAGAGACTATAAGAGACAAAAAGAGACAACAAGAGACAACAAAAGGTTATGAGAGACAACAAGAGACTATAAGAGACAACAAGAGACAATAAGAGACAACAAGAGACTATACGAGACAACAAGAGCCAAAAAAGACTATAAGAGACTATAAGAGACTATAAGAGACAACAAGAGACAACAAGAGACTATAATAGACTATAAGAGACAACAAGAGACAACAAGAGACAACAAGAGACTAAAAGAGACAACAAGAGACAAAAAAGACTATAAGAGACTATAAGAGACAATAAGAGACTATAAGAGACAACAAAAGACTATAAGAGACAACAAGAGACAACAAGAGACAAAAAGAGACTATAAGAGACTATAAGAGACTAAAAGAGACTAAAAGAGACAACAAGAGACTATAAGAGACAACACGAGACTATAAGAGGCTATGAGAGACAACAAGAGACAAAAAGAGAAAACAAGAGACTATAATAGACTATAAGAGACAACAAGAGACAACAAGAGACAACAAGAGACTATAAGAGACAACAAGAGACAACAAGAGACTACTAGAGACAACAAGAGACAACAAGAGACTATAAGAGACAACAAGAGACTATAAGAGGCTATAAGAGACAACAAGAGACAAAAAGAGACAACAAGAGACTATAAGAGACTATAAGAGACAACAAGAGACTATAAGAGACAACAAGAGACTATAAGAGACTAAAAGAGACAACAAGAGACAACAAGAGACTATAAGAGACAACAAGACACTATAAGAGACTAAAAGAGACAACAAGAGACAACAAGAGACTACTAGAGACAACAAGAGACAACAAGAGACTATAAGAGACAACAAGAGACTATAAGAGGCTATAAGAGACAACAAGAGACAAAAAGAGACAACAAGAGACTATAAGAGACTATAAGAGACAACAAGAGACTATAAGAGACAACAAGAGACTATAAGAGACTATACGAGACTATAAGAGAAAACAAGAGACTATAAGAGGCTATAAGAGACAACAAGAGACAAAAAGAGACAACAAGAGACTATAAGAGACTATAAGAGACAACAAGAGACTATAAGAGACAACAAGAGACTATAAGAGACTATACGAGACTATAAGAGAAAACAAGAGACTATAAGAAACTATAAGAGACAACAAGAGACAAAAA
This sequence comes from Eucyclogobius newberryi, assembly GCF_026437365.1. Classification (NCBI taxonomy): domain Eukaryota; kingdom Metazoa; phylum Chordata; class Actinopteri; order Gobiiformes; family Gobiidae; genus Eucyclogobius; species Eucyclogobius newberryi. The sequence goes on along the minus strand of NW_027316500.1, from coordinate 36,091,082 downwards.
GAGACAACATGAGACTATAAGAGACAACAAGAGACTATAAGAGACTATAAGAGACAACAAGAGACTATAAGAGACAACAAGAGACTATAAGAGACAACAAGATACTATAAGAGACAACAAGAGACTATAAGAGACTATAAGAGACAACAAGAGACTATAAGAGACAACAAGAGACTATAAGAGACAACAAGATACTATAAGAGACAACAAGAGACTATAAGAGACAACAAGAGACTATAAGAGACTATAAGAGACTATAAGAGACAACAAGAGACTATAAGAGACAACAAGAGACTCTAAGAGACTATAAGAGACAACAAGAGACAACAAGAGTCTATAATAGACAACAAGAGACTCTAAGAGACTATAAGAGACAACAAGAGACAACAAGAGACTATAAGAGACAACAAGAGACTATAAGAGACTATAAGAGACTATAAGAGACAACAAGAGACTCTAAGAGACAACAAGAGACAACAAGAGACTATAAGAGACAACAAGAGACTATAAGAGACAACAAGAGATTATAAGAGACAACAAGAGATAACAAGAGACTATAAGAGACAACAAGAGACTATAAGAGACTAAAAGAGACAACAAGAGACTATAGACTATAAGAGACAACAAGAGACTATAAGAGACAACAAGAGACTATAAGAGACTATAAGAGACTATAAGAGACTCTAAGAGACAACAAGAGACTATAAAAGACAACAAGAGACTATAAGAGACTAAAAGAGACAACAAGAGACTATAGACTATAAGAGACAACAAGAGACTCTAAGAGACAACAAGAGACTATAAAAGACAACAAGAGACTATAAGAGACTATAAGAGACTCTAAGAGACAACAAGAGACTATAAGAGACAACAAGAGATAACAAGAGACTAGAAGAGACAACAAGAGACTATAAGAGAAAACAAGAGATTATGAAAGACAACAAGAGACTATAAGAGACTATAAGAGACAACAAGAGACTATAAGAGACAACAAGAGACTATAAGAGACTATAAGAGACTCTAAGAGACAACAAGAGACTATAAAAGACAATAAGAGACTATAAGAGACTATAAGAGACAACAAGAGACTATAAGAGACAACAAGAGATAACAAGAGACTAGAAGAGACAACAAGAGACTATAAGAGAAAACAAGAGACTATAAGAGACTATAAGAGACAACAAGAGACTCTAAGAGACAACAAGAGACTATAAGAGACTAGACGAGACAACAAGACACTATAAGAGACTATAAGAGACAACAAGAGAATATAGGAGACTATAAGAGACAACAAGAGACTCTAAGAGACAACAAGAGACTATAAAAGACAATAAGAGACTATAAGAGACTATAAGAGACAACAAGAGATTATAAGAGACAACAAGAGACTATAAAAGACAATAAGAGACTATAAGAGACTATAAGAGACAACAAGAGACTCTAAGAGACAACAAGAGACTATAAAAGACAATAAGAGACTATAAGAGACTATAAGAGACAACAAGAGACTATAAGAGACAACAAGAGATAACAAGAGACTAAAAGAGACAACAAGAGACTATAAGAGACAACAAGAGATTATGAAAGACAACAAGAGACTATAAGAGACTATAAGAGACTATAAGAGACAACAAGAGACTATAAGAGACAACAAGAGACTCTAAGAGACTATAAGAGACTATAAAAGACAACAAGAGACTATAAGAGACTATAAAAGACAACAAGAGACTATAAGAGACAACAAGAGACTATAAGAGACTATAAGAGACTATAAAAGACAACAAGAGACTATAAGAGACAACAAGAGACAACAAGAGACTATAAGAGACAACAAGAGATTATGAGAGACAACAAGAGACTATAAGAGACTATAAGAGACTATAAGAGACAACAAGAGACTATAAGAGACAACAAGAGACTATAAGAGACTATAAGAGACAACAAGAGACTCTAAGAGACTATAAGAGACTATAAGAGACTATAAAAGACAACAAGAGACTATAAGAGACAACAAGAGACTATAAGAGACTATAAGAGACTATAAGAGACTATAAAAGACAACAAGAGACTATAAGAGACAACAAGAGACTATAAGAGACTATAAGAGACTATAAAAGACAACAAGAGACTATAAGAGACAACAAGAGACTATAAGAGACAACAAGAGGCTATAAGAGACTATAAGAGACAACAAGAGACTATAAGAGACAACAAGAGGTTATAAGAGACAACAAGAGACTATAAGAGACAACAAGAGACTATAAGAGACAACAAGAGACTATAAGAGACAACAAGAGGCTATAAGAGACAACAAGAGACTATAAGAGACAACAAGAGGCTATAAGAGACTATAAGAGACAACAAGAGACTATTAGAGACTATAAGAGACAACAAGAGACTATAAGAGACTAAAAGAGGTTATAAGAGACTATAAGAGGCTATAAGAGACAACAAGAGACAATTACAGACTATGAGAGACAATTAGAGACTATAGAAGACAACAAAAGACTATAAGAGACAACAAGAGGCTATAAGAGACAACAAGAGACTATAAGAGACAACAAGAGACAACAAGAGACAATAAGAGACTATAAGAGACAACAAGAGACAACAAGAGACAATAAGAGACTATACGAGACAACAAGAGACTATAATAGACTATAAGAGACAACAAGAGACAACAAGAGACAACAAGAGACTATAAGAGACAACAAGAGACAAAAAAGACTATAAGAGACTATAAGAGACAAGAAGAGACTATAAGAGACAACAAAAGACTATAATAGACAACAAGAGACTATAAGAGACTAAAAGAGACAACAAGAGACAACAAGAGACTATAAGAGACAACAAGAGACAACAAGAGACTATAAGAGACAACAAGAGACTATAAGAGACAACAAGAGACTAAAAGAGACAACAAGAGACAACAAGAGACTACTAGAGACAACAAGAGACAACAAGAGACTATAAGAGACAACAAGAGACTATAAGAGGCTATAAGAGACAACAAGAGACAAAAAGAGACAACAAGAGACTATAAGAGACTATAAGAGACAACAAGAGACTATAAGAGACAACAAGAGACTATAAGAAACTATAAGAGACAACAAGAGACAAAAAGAGACAACAAGATACTATAAGAGTCTATAATAGACAACAAGAGACTCTAAGAGACAACAAGAGACTATGAGAGACAACAAGAGACTGTAAGAGACAACAAGAGACTATGAGAGACAACAAGAGACTATAAGAAACTATAAGAGACAACAAGAGACTATAAGAGACAACAAGAGACTATAAGAGACAACAAGAGACTATAAGAAACTATAAGAGACAACAAGAGACAAAAAGAGACAACAAGAGACTATAAGAGACTATAAGAGACAACAAGAGACTCTAAGAGACAACAAGAGACTATAAGAGACAACAAGAGACAACAAGAGACTATAAGAGACAACAAGAGACTATAAGAGACTATAAGAGACAACAAGAGACTCTAAGAGACTATAAGAGACTGTAAGAGACAACAAGAGACTATGAGAGACAACAAGAGACAACAAGAGACTATAAGAGACAACAAGAGACAACAAGAGACTATAAGAGACTATAAGAGACAACAAGAGACAACAAGAGACTATAAGAGACAACAAGAGACAACAAGAGACTATAAGAGACTATAAGAGACAACAAGAGACTATAATAAACTATACGAGACAACAAGAGACAACAAGAGACTATAAGAGACAACAAGAGATTATAAGAGACAACAAGAGATAACAAGAGACTAGAAGAGACAACAAGAGACATTAAGAGACTAAAAGAGACAACAAGAGACTATAAGAGACAACAAGAGACTATAAGAGACTATAAGAGACAACAAGAGACTCTAAGAGACAACAAGAGACATTAAGAGACTAAAAGAGACAACAAGAGACTATAAGAGACAACAAGAGACTATAAGAGACAACAAGAGACTATAAGAGACTATAAGAGACAACAAGAGACTCTAAGAGACAACAAGAGACTATAAAAGACAACAAGAGACTATAAAAGACAACAAGAGACTATAAGAGACAACAAGAGACTATAAGAGACTATAAGAGACAACAAGAGACTATAAGAGACAACAAGAGACTATAAGAGACAACAAGAGATAACAAGAGACTAGAAGAGACAACAAGAGACATTAAGAGACTAAAAGAGACAACAAGAGACTATAAGAGACAACAAGAGACTATAAGAGACTATAAGAGACAACAAGAGACTCTAAGAGACAACAAGAGACATTAAGAGACTAAAAGAGACAACAAGAGACTATAAGAGACAACAAGAGACTATAAGAGACAACAAGAGACTATAAGAGACTATAAGAGACAACAAGAGACTCTAAGAGACAACAAGAGACTATAAAAGACAACAAGAGACTATAAAAGACAACAAGAGACTATAAGAGACAACAAGAGACTATAAGAGACTATAAGAGACAACAAGAGACTATAAGAGACAACAAGAGACTATAAGAGACAACAAGAGACTATAAGAGACAACAAGAGACTATAAGAGACTATAAGAGACAACAAGAGACTATAAGAGACTATAAGAGACTATAAGAGAAAACAAGAGACTATAAGAGACTATAAGAGACAACAAGAGACTATAAGAGACAACAAGAGACTATAAGAGACAACAAGAGATAACAAGAGACTATAAAAGACAACAAGAGACTATAAGAGACAACAAGAGACTATAAGAGACTATAAGAGACTATAAGAGAAAACAAGAGACTATAAGAGACTATAAGAGACAACAAGAGACTATAAGAGACAACAAGAGACTATAAGAGACTATAAGAGACTATAAGAGAAAACAAGAGACTATAAGAGACTATAAGAGACAACAAGAGACTATAAGAGACAACAAGAGACTATAAGAGACTATAAGAGACAACAAGAGACTATAGGAGACTATAAGAGACAACAAGAGACTCTAAGAGACTATAAGAGACTATAAAAGACAACAAGAGACTATAAGAGACAACAAGAGACTATAAGAGACTATAAGAGACTATAAAAGACAACAAGAGACTATAAGAGACAACAAGAGACTATAAGAGACTATAAGAGACTATAAAAGACAACAAGAGACTATAAGAGACAACAAGAGGTTATAAGAGACAACAAGAGACTGTAAGAGACAACAAGAGACTATAAGAGACAACAAGAGACTATAAGAGACAACAAGAGGCTATAAGAGACAACAAGAGACTATAAGAGACAACAAGAGGCTATAAGAGACAACAAGAGACTATAAGAGACAACAAGAGACTATAAGAGACAACAAGAGACTATAAGAGACAACAAGAGGCTATAAGAGACAACAAGAGACTATAAGAGACAACAAGAGGCTATAAGAGACTATAAGAGACAACAAGAGACTATACGAGACAACAAGAGACTCAAAGAGTCTATAAGAGACAACAAGAGACTATAAGAGACAACAAGAGGCTATAAGAGACAACAAGAGACTATAAGAGACAACAAGAGACTATAAGAGACAACAAGAGACTCTAAGAGACAACAAGAGACTATAAGAGACTAGACGAGAGGCTATAAGAGACTATAAGAGACAACAAGAGACTATACGAGACAACAAGAGACTCAAAGAGTCTATAAGAGACAACAAGAGACTATAAGAGACAACAAGAGGCTATAAGAGACAACAAGAGACTATAAGAGACAACAAGAGACTATAAGAGACAACAAGAGACTCTAAGAGACAACAAGAGACTATAAGAGACTAGACGAGACAACAAGACACTATAAGAGACTATAAGAGACAACAAGAGACTATAAGAGACAACAAGAGGTTATAAGAGACAACAAGAGACTATAAGAGACTATAAGAGACTATAAGAGACAACAAGAGACTATAAGAGACAACAAGAGGTTATAAGAGACAACAAGAGACTATAAGAGACAACAAGAGACTATAAGAGACTATAAGAGACAACAAGAGACTATAAGAGACAACAAGAGGTTATAAGAGACAACAAGAGGTTATAAGAGACAACAAGAGACTATAAGAGACAACAAGACACTCTAAGAGACAACAAGAGACTATAAGAGACTAGACGAGACAACAAGACACTATAAGAGACTAAAAGAGACAACAAGAGACTATAAGAGACAACAAGAGACTATAAGAGACAACAAGAGACAACAAGAGACTATAAGAGACAACAAGAGACAACAAGAGACTATAAGAGACAACAAGAGATTATGAGAGACAACAAGAGACTATAAGAGACAACAAGAGACAACAAGAGACTATAAGAGACTATAAGAGACAACAAGAGACTATAAGAGACAACAAGAGACTATAAGAGACAACAAGAGACTATAAGAGACAACAAGAGACTATGAGAGACAACAAGAGATTATAAGAGACAACAAAAGACTATAAGAGACAACAAGAGACTATAAGAGACAACAAGGGACAACAAGAGACTATAAGAGACAACAAGAGACAACAAGAGACTATAAGAGTCTATAAGAGACAACAAGAGACTATAAGAGACAACAAGAGACTATAAGAGACTATAAGAGACAACAAGAGACTATGAGAGACAACAAGAGATTATAAGAGACAACAAAAGACTATAAGAGACAACAAGAGACTATAAGAGACAACAAGAGACTATGAGAGACAACAAGAGATTATAAGAGACAACAAAAGACTATAAGAGACAACAAGAGACTATAAGAGACAACAAGGGACAACAAGAGACTATAAGAGACAACAAGAGACTATAAGAGTCTATAAGAGACAACAAGAGACTATAAGAGACAACAAGAGACTATAAGAGACTATAAGAGACAACAAGAGACTATAAGAGACAACAAGAGACAACAAGAGACTATAAGAGACAACAAGAGACAACAAGAGACTATAAGAGTCTATAAGAGACAACAAGAGATTATAAGAGACAACAAGAGATTATAAGAGACAACAAAAGACTATAAGAGACAACAAGAGACTTTAATAGACTATAAGAGACAACAAGAGACTATAAGATACAACAAGAGCCAAAAAAGACTATAGGAGACAACAAGAGACTGTAAGAGACTATAAGAGACAACAAGAGACTATAAGAGACAACAAGAGACTACAAGAGACTATAGGAGACAACAAGAGACTATAAGAGACAACAAGAGACTATAAGAGACTATAAGAGACAACAAGAGACTATAAGAGACAACAAGAGACAAAAAAGACTATAGGAGACTATAAGAGACTGTAAGAGACTATAAGAGACAACAAGAGACTACAAGAGACTATAGGAGACAACAAGAGACTATAAGAGACAACAAGAGACTTTAATAGACTATAAGAGACAACAAGAGACTACAAGAGACTATAGGAGACAACAAGAGACTATAAGAGACAACAAGAGACTTTAATAGACTATAAGAGACAACAAGAGACTATAAGAGACAACAAGAGACTATAAGAGACTATAAGAGACAACAAGAGATTATAAGAGACAACAAGAGACTATAAGAGACTATAAGAGACAACAAGAGACTATAAGAGACAACAAGAGACTATAAGAGACAACAAAAGACTATAAGAGACTATAAGAGACAACAAGAGATTATAAGAGACAACAAGAGATTATAAGAGACAACAAGAGACTATAAGAGACTATAAGAGACAACAAGAGACTATAAGAGACAACAAGAGACTATAAGAGGCTATAAGAGACAACAAGAGACTATAAGAGACAACAAGAGACTATAAGAGACTATAAGAGACAACAAGAGACTATAAGAGACAACAAGAGACTATAAGAGACTATTAGAGACAACAAAAGACTATAAGAGACAACAAGAGACTATAAGAGACAACAAGAGACTATAAGAGACTATAAGAGACAACAAGAGACTATAAGAGACAACAAGAGACTATAAGAGACTATAAGAGACAACAAGAGACTATAAGAGACAACAAGAGACTACAAGAGACTATTAGAGACAACAAGAGACTATAAGAGACTATTAGAGACAACAAGAGACTATAAGAGGCTATAAGAGACAACAAGAGACTATAAGAGACAACAAGAGACTATAAGAGACTATAAGAGACAACAAGAGACTATAAGAGACAACAAGAGACTACAAGAGACTATTAGAGACAACAAGAGACTATAAGAGACTATTAGAGACAACAAGAGACTATAAGAGACAACAAGAGACTATAAGAGACTATTAGAGACAACAAGAGACTACAAGAGACTATAGGAGACAACAAGAGACTATAAGAGACAACAAAAGACTTTAATAGACTATAAGAGACAACAAGAGACTATAAGAGACAACAAAAGACTATAAGACACAACAAGAGACTATAAGAGACAACAAGAGACTATAAGAGACAACAAGAGACTATAAGAGACAACAAGAGGCTATAAGAGACAACAAGAGACTATAAGAGACAACAAGAGGCTATAAGAGACTATAAGAGACAACAAGAGACTATTAGAGACTATAAGAGACAACAAGAGACTATAAGAGACTAAAAGAGGTTATAAGAGACTATAAGAGGCTATAAGAGACAACAAGAGACAATTACAGACTATGAGAGACAATTAGAGACTATAGAAGACAACAAAAGACTATAAGAGACAACAAGAGGCTATAAGAGACAACAAGAGACTATAAGAGACAACAAGAGACAACAAGAGACAATAAGAGACTATAAGAGACAACAAGAGACAACAAGAGACAATAAGAGACTATACGAGACAACAAGAGACTATAATAGACTATAAGAGACAACAAGAGACAACAAGAGACAACAAGAGACTATAAGAGACAACAAGAGACAAAAAAGACTATAAGAGACTATAAGAGACAAGAAGAGACTATAAGAGACAACAAAAGACTATAATAGACAACAAGAGACTATAAGAGACTAAAAGAGACAACAAGAGACAACAAGAGACTATAAGAGACAACAAGAGACAACAAGAGACTATAAGAGACAACAAGAGACTATAAGAGACAACAAGAGACTAAAAGAGACAACAAGAGACAACAAGAGACTACTAGAGACAACAAGAGACAACAAGAGACTATAAGAGACAACAAGAGACTATAAGAGGCTATAAGAGACAACAAGAGACAAAAAGAGACAACAAGAGACTATAAGAGACTATAAGAGACAACAAGAGACTATAAGAGACAACAAGAGACTATAAGAAACTATAAGAGACAACAAGAGACAAAAAGAGACAACAAGATACTATAAGAGTCTATAATAGACAACAAGAGACTCTAAGAGACAACAAGAGACTATGAGAGACAACAAGAGACTGTAAGAGACAACAAGAGACTATGAGAGACAACAAGAGACTATAAGAAACTATAAGAGACAACAAGAGACTATAAGAGACAACAAGAGACTATAAGAGACAACAAGAGACTATAAGAAACTATAAGAGACAACAAGAGACAAAAAGAGACAACAAGAGACTATAAGAGACTATAAGAGACAACAAGAGACTCTAAGAGACAACAAGAGACTATAAGAGACAACAAGAGACAACAAGAGACTATAAGAGACAACAAGAGACTATAAGAGACTATAAGAGACAACAAGAGACTCTAAGAGACTATAAGAGACTGTAAGAGACAACAAGAGACTATGAGAGACAACAAGAGACAACAAGAGACTATAAGAGACAACAAGAGACAACAAGAGACTATAAGAGACTATAAGAGACAACAAGAGACAACAAGAGACTATAAGAGACAACAAGAGACAACAAGAGACTATAAGAGACTATAAGAGACAACAAGAGACTATAATAAACTATACGAGACAACAAGAGACAACAAGAGACTATAAGAGACAACAAGAGATTATAAGAGACAACAAGAGATAACAAGAGACTAGAAGAGACAACAAGAGACATTAAGAGACTAAAAGAGACAACAAGAGACTATAAGAGACAACAAGAGACTATAAGAGACTATAAGAGACAACAAGAGACTCTAAGAGACAACAAGAGACATTAAGAGACTAAAAGAGACAACAAGAGACTATAAGAGACAACAAGAGACTATAAGAGACAACAAGAGACTATAAGAGACTATAAGAGACAACAAGAGACTCTAAGAGACAACAAGAGACTATAAAAGACAACAAGAGACTATAAAAGACAACAAGAGACTATAAGAGACAACAAGAGACTATAAGAGACTATAAGAGACAACAAGAGACTATAAGAGACAACAAGAGACTATAAGAGACAACAAGAGATAACAAGAGACTAGAAGAGACAACAAGAGACATTAAGAGACTAAAAGAGACAACAAGAGACTATAAGAGACAACAAGAGACTATAAGAGACTATAAGAGACAACAAGAGACTCTAAGAGACAACAAGAGACATTAAGAGACTAAAAGAGACAACAAGAGACTATAAGAGACAACAAGAGACTATAAGAGACAACAAGAGACTATAAGAGACTATAAGAGACAACAAGAGACTCTAAGAGACAACAAGAGACTATAAAAGACAACAAGAGACTATAAAAGACAACAAGAGACTATAAGAGACAACAAGAGACTATAAGAGACTATAAGAGACAACAAGAGACTATAAGAGACAACAAGAGACTATAAGAGACAACAAGAGACTATAAGAGACAACAAGAGACTATAAGAGACTATAAGAGACAACAAGAGACTATAAGAGACTATAAGAGACTATAAGAGAAAACAAGAGACTATAAGAGACTATAAGAGACAACAAGAGACTATAAGAGACAACAAGAGACTATAAGAGACAACAAGAGATAACAAGAGACTATAAAAGACAACAAGAGACTATAAGAGACAACAAGAGACTATAAGAGACTATAAGAGACTATAAGAGAAAACAAGAGACTATAAGAGACTATAAGAGACAACAAGAGACTATAAGAGACAACAAGAGACTATAAGAGACTATAAGAGACAACAAGAGACTATAGGAGACTATAAGAGACAACAAGAGACTCTAAGAGACTATAAGAGACTATAAAAGACAACAAGAGACTATAAGAGACAACAAGAGACTATAAGAGACTATAAGAGACTATAAAAGACAACAAGAGACTATAAGAGACAACAAGAGACTATAAGAGACTATAAGAGACTATAAAAGACAACAAGAGACTATAAGAGACAACAAGAGGTTATAAGAGACAACAAGAGACTGTAAGAGACAACAAGAGACTATAAGAGACAACAAGAGACTATAAGAGACAACAAGAGGCTATAAGAGACAACAAGAGACTATAAGAGACAACAAGAGGCTATAAGAGACAACAAGAGACTATAAGAGACAACAAGAGACTATAAGAGACAACAAGAGACTATAAGAGACAACAAGAGGCTATAAGAGACAACAAGAGACTATAAGAGACAACAAGAGGCTATAAGAGACTATAAGAGACAACAAGAGACTATACGAGACAACAAGAGACTCAAAGAGTCTATAAGAGACAACAAGAGACTATAAGAGACAACAAGAGGCTATAAGAGACAACAAGAGACTATAAGAGACAACAAGAGACTATAAGAGACAACAAGAGACTCTAAGAGACAACAAGAGACTATAAGAGACTAGACGAGAGGCTATAAGAGACTATAAGAGACAACAAGAGACTATACGAGACAACAAGAGACTCAAAGAGTCTATAAGAGACAACAAGAGACTATAAGAGACAACAAGAGGCTATAAGAGACAACAAGAGACTATAAGAGACAACAAGAGACTATAAGAGACAACAAGAGACTCTAAGAGACAACAAGAGACTATAAGAGACTAGACGAGACAACAAGACACTATAAGAGACTATAAGAGACAACAAGAGACTATAAGAGACAACAAGAGGTTATAAGAGACAACAAGAGACTATAAGAGACTATAAGAGACTATAAGAGACAACAAGAGACTATAAGAGACAACAAGAGGTTATAAGAGACAACAAGAGACTATAAGAGACAACAAGAGACTATAAGAGACTATAAGAGACAACAAGAGACTATAAGAGACAACAAGAGGTTATAAGAGACAACAAGAGGTTATAAGAGACAACAAGAGACTATAAGAGACAACAAGACACTCTAAGAGACAACAAGAGACTATAAGAGACTAGACGAGACAACAAGACACTATAAGAGACTAAAAGAGACAACAAGAGACTATAAGAGACAACAAGAGACTATAAGAGACAACAAGAGACAACAAGAGACTATAAGAGACAACAAGAGACAACAAGAGACTATAAGAGACAACAAGAGATTATGAGAGACAACAAGAGACTATAAGAGACAACAAGAGACAACAAGAGACTATAAGAGACTATAAGAGACAACAAGAGACTATAAGAGACAACAAGAGACTATAAGAGACAACAAGAGACTATAAGAGACAACAAGAGACTATGAGAGACAACAAGAGATTATAAGAGACAACAAAAGACTATAAGAGACAACAAGAGACTATAAGAGACAACAAGGGACAACAAGAGACTATAAGAGACAACAAGAGACAACAAGAGACTATAAGAGTCTATAAGAGACAACAAGAGACTATAAGAGACAACAAGAGACTATAAGAGACTATAAGAGACAACAAGAGACTATGAGAGACAACAAGAGATTATAAGAGACAACAAAAGACTATAAGAGACAACAAGAGACTATAAGAGACAACAAGAGACTATGAGAGACAACAAGAGATTATAAGAGACAACAAAAGACTATAAGAGACAACAAGAGACTATAAGAGACAACAAGGGACAACAAGAGACTATAAGAGACAACAAGAGACTATAAGAGTCTATAAGAGACAACAAGAGACTATAAGAGACAACAAGAGACTATAAGAGACTATAAGAGACAACAAGAGACTATAAGAGACAACAAGAGACAACAAGAGACTATAAGAGACAACAAGAGACAACAAGAGACTATAAGAGTCTATAAGAGACAACAAGAGATTATAAGAGACAACAAGAGATTATAAGAGACAACAAAAGACTATAAGAGACAACAAGAGACTTTAATAGACTATAAGAGACAACAAGAGACTATAAGATACAACAAGAGCCAAAAAAGACTATAAGAGACAACAAGAGACTATAAGAGACAACAAGAGACTACAAGAGACTATAGGAGACAACAAGAGACTATAAGAGACAACAAGAGACTATAAGAGACTATAAGAGACAACAAGAGACTATAAGAGACAACAAGAGACAAAAAAGACTATAGGAGACTATAAGAGACTGTAAGAGACTATAAGAGACAACAAGAGACTACAAGAGACTATAGGAGACAACAAGAGACTATAAGAGACAACAAGAGACTTTAATAGACTATAAGAGACAACAAGAGACTACAAGAGACTATAGGAGACAACAAGAGACTATAAGAGACAACAAGAGACTTTAATAGACTATAAGAGACAACAAGAGACTATAAGAGACAACAAGAGACTATAAGAGACTATAAGAGACAACAAGAGATTATAAGAGACAACAAGAGACTATAAGAGACTATAAGAGACAACAAGAGACTATAAGAGACAACAAGAGACTATAAGAGACAACAAAAGACTATAAGAGACTATAAGAGACAACAAGAGATTATAAGAGACAACAAGAGATTATAAGAGACAACAAGAGACTATAAGAGACTATAAGAGACAACAAGAGACTATAAGAGACAACAAGAGACTATAAGAGGCTATAAGAGACAACAAGAGACTATAAGAGACAACAAGAGACTATAAGAGACTATAAGAGACAACAAGAGACTATAAGAGACAACAAGAGACTATAAGAGACTATTAGAGACAACAAAAGACTATAAGAGACAACAAGAGACTATAAGAGACAACAAGAGACTATAAGAGACTATAAGAGACAACAAGAGACTATAAGAGACAACAAGAGACTATAAGAGACTATAAGAGACAACAAGAGACTATAAGAGACAACAAGAGACTACAAGAGACTATTAGAGACAACAAGAGACTATAAGAGACTATTAGAGACAACAAGAGACTATAAGAGGCTATAAGAGACAACAAGAGACTATAAGAGACAACAAGAGACTATAAGAGACTATAAGAGACAACAAGAGACTATAAGAGACAACAAGAGACTACAAGAGACTATTAGAGACAACAAGAGACTATAAGAGACTATTAGAGACAACAAGAGACTATAAGAGACAACAAGAGACTATAAGAGACTATTAGAGACAACAAGAGACTACAAGAGACTATAGGAGACAACAAGAGACTATAAGAGACAACAAAAGACTTTAATAGACTATAAGAGACAACAAGAGACTATAAGAGACAACAAAAGACTATAAGACACAACAAGAGACTATAAGAGACAACAAGAGACTTTAATAGACTATAAGAGACAACAAGAGCCAAAAAAGACTATAGGAGACTATAAGAGACAACAAGAGACTACAAGAGACAACAAGAGCCAAAAAAGACTATAAGAGACTATTAGAGACAACAAGAGACTATAAGAGACAACAAGAGACTACAAGAGACTATAGGAGACAACAAGAGACTATAAGAGACAACAAGAGACTATAAGAGACAACAAGAGACTATAAGAGACAACAAGAGACTATAAGAGGCTATAAGAGACAACAAGAGCCAAAAAAGACTATAGGAGACTATAAGAGACAACAAGAGACTATAAGAGACAACAAGAGACTATAAGAGACAACAAGAGACAACAAGAGACTATAAGAGACAACAAGAGATAATTACAGACTATGAGAGACAATTAGAGACTATAAGAGACTATAAGAGACAACAAGAGACTATAAGAGACAACAAGAGACTGTAAGAGACTATAAGACACTATAAGAAACTATAAGAGACAACAAGAGAGTATAAGAGACAACAAGAGACAACAAGAGACTATAAGAGACTATAAGAGACAACAAGAGACATCAAGAGACTATAAGAGACAACAAGAGACTATAAGAGACAACAAGAGACTATAAGAGACAACAAGAGACTGTAAGAGACTATAAGACACTATAAGAGACTATAAGAGACAACAAGAGAGTATAAGAGACAACAAGAGACAACAAGAGACTATAAGAGACAACAAGAGACTATAGGAGACTATAAGAGACAACAAGAGACTATAAGAGACAATAAGAGACAACAAGAGACTATAAGAGACAACAAGAGACAACAAGAGACTATAAGAGACAACAAGAGACAACAAGAGCCTATAAGAGTCAACAAGAGACAATAAGAGACAACAAGAGACAACAAGAGACTAGAAGAGACAACAAGAGACAACAAGAGACTATAAGAGGCCATAAGAGACTATAAGAGACAACAAGAGACTATAAGAGACAACAAGAGGCTATAAGAGACTATAAGAGACAACAAGAGGCTATAAGAGACTATAAGAGACAACAAGAGACTATAAGAGACTATAAGAGACAGCAAGAGACAACAAGAGACTATAAGAGACAGCAAGAGACAACAAGAGGCTATAAGAGACAACAAGAGCCTATAAGAGACAACAAGAGACTATAAGAGACAACAAGAGGTTATAAGAGACAACAAGAGACTATAAGAGACAACAAGAGACAACAAGAGACTGTAAGAGACAACAAGAGACAACAAGAGACTATAAGAGACAACAAGATACTATAAGAGACAAAAAGAGACTATAAGAGACAAACAAGAGACAACAAGAGACTATAAGAGACAACAAGAGACTATAAGAGACAACAAGAGACTTTAAGAGACAACAAGAGACTATAAAAGACAACAAGAGACTATAAGAGACAACAAGAGACTACAAGAGACAACAAGAGACAGCAAGAGACTATAAGAGACAACAAGAGACTATAAGAGACAACAAGAGACTATAAGAGACAACAAGAGACTACAAGAGACAACAAGAGACAGCAAGAGACTATAAGAGACAACAAGAGACTATAAGAGACAACAAGAGACATCAAGAGACTAAAAGAGACAACAAGAGACAACAAGAGACTATAAGAGGCTATAAGAGACTATAAGAGACAATTGGAGACTATGAGAGACAACAAGAGACAACAAGAAACTATAAGGTTAATGTATTTGTAGAGCACAATTCTGTCATTTTTTTGTGATTTTAATGCATTTTTCCTGCTGTGAAGCTTTGAATTGCCTTGTGTATGAAATGTGCTCTACAAATAAACTTGCCTTGTCTATCAGAGGACAGTGCTCAATCTGCCATACTTCCCCCAGAGTTTCTCCTAGGCCAGTTGGGAACATTTCTGTTCCTAACTGGCCTGACCATAAGACATTTCAAAGAGGAACGTTTGAAGCCTGGACTTAAATGAAGAGACTGTGTCGCCTCTTTAACATGGACAGGAGCTCTACCTCCTACTGTGCTTTTAGAGACTCTTGGCACCACCAGAAGGCTCTACCTCCTACTGTGCTTTTAGAGACTCTTGGCACCACCAGAAGGCTCTACCTCCTACTGTGCTTTTAGAGACTCTTGGCACCACCAGAAGGCCAGCATGTTGAGAGTGAAGAGCTCTGATTGGATGGTTCTATAGCATCTTTGAGGTGGGAGGGGCCATGTCATTTATGGCTTTGTAAATCAGGAGGAGGAGTTTAAATGTGATTCTAAACTGGACAGGAGCCAGTGAAGAGACTCCAGCACCGGCGTAATGTGCTCTCTTCTTTTAGTTCCTCTTGTAATCTTGCTGCTGCATTTTGAACCAGTTAAAGCTTTTTATGGATCTTTTAGGACCTGCTGTGAGCAGGAGTTACAGGAGAATCGAGACGTTACAAATGCAGGAGACGTTTCAGCTTCACTTTTAGGCCGGATTCTTCTGATTTGACCTTTTTTACACAGATGAAAGAGACTGTTTCACAGACTTGATTTATATGAGCTTTAAATGAGAGCTCCTGGTCCAATCAGACTCTGAGGTTTCTTACAGTAGAACTGGAGATTGTCAGGTGTCTAAATGTCCTCACACACTGATTTATGTGAATAATATTTAATAATTCCAGATGAGTGGGATTAAAGTTTTTTTTTTGGTTGGGGCTCGAGTGGCTTTTTCCAAAAATGTAAATACTTTGTTTTTGGACGGATTTTCACTTCAGATTAACTCTAAACGAATTATCTGCAAAAACATCAGATGAGCCGACGAGAGTCAGACTGTCAAGGCCAAGGGCTTCACAATAAGAACAAAAATGCATTAAAATCACAAAACAGTTTAAGACCTTGTTAGGACTGGACTTGTTAGGACTGGACTTGTTAGGACTGGACTTGTTGGGACTGGACTTGTTAGGACTGGACTTGTTGGGACTGGACTTGTTAGGACTGGACTTGTTGGGACTGGACTTGTTGGGACTGGACTTGTTGGGACTGGACTTGTTGGGACTGGACTTGTTAGGACTGGACTTGTTGGGACTGGACTTGTTAGGACTGGACTTGTTAGGACTGGACTTGTTGGGACTGGACTTGTTGGGACTGGACTTGTTGGGACTGGACTTGTTAGGACTGGACTTGTTAGGACTGGACTTGTTGGGACTGGACTTGTTGGGACTGGACTTGTTGGGACTGGACTTGTTGGGACTGGACTTGTTGGGACTGGACTTGTTGGGACTGGACTTGTTAGGACTGGACTTGTTAGGACTGGACTTGTTGGGACTGGACTTGTTGGGACTGGACTTGTTGGGACTGGACTTGTTAGGACTGGACTTGTTGGGACTGGACTTGTTGGGACTGGACTTGTTAGGACTGGACTTGTTGGGACTGGACTTGTTGGGACTGGACTTGTTGGGACTGGACTTGTTGGGACTGGACTTGTTAGGACTGGACTTGTTGGGACTGGACTTGTTGGGACTGGACTTGTTAGGACTGGACTTGTTGGGACTGGACTTGTTGGGACTGGACTTGTTGGGACTGGACTTGTTGGGACTGGACTTGTTGGGACTGGACTTGTTGGGACTGGACTTGTTGGGACTGGACTTGTTGGGACTGGACTTGTTGGGACTGGACTTGTTGGGACTGGACTTGTTAGGACTGGACTTGTTAGGACTGGACTTGTTGGGACTGGACTTGTTGGGACTGGACTTGTTAGGACTGGACTTGTTGGGACTGGACTTGTTGGGACTGGACTTGTTAGGACTGGACTTGTTGGGACTGGACTTGTTGGGACTGGACTTGTTAGGACTGGCTCACAGTTTGAGGAGGAGCCTGAACATGGAGAGTCACATTTGTGATGTCGGAGCAGAGATTAGCCGAGGAGATGAAACATCTCTCATCTCGTTACTCTTATTACTCCAGGATTAAACTTTATTCAATTTGGATTAAACCAAAATCACACTAATGGAATTCATACATAACACACAGGGAAGAGAGGGGGAGGGGAGGAGAAGGGAGAGAGGGGAGGAGAAGGTAGGGAGGGGAGGAGAAGGGGGAGGAGAAGGGGGAGGAGAAGGGGGAGGAGAAGGGGGAGGAGAAGGGGGAGGAGAAGGGGGAGGAGAAGGGGGAGGAGAAGGGGGGAGAGTGATAGAGAGAGAGGAGAAAAACGTTTATTAAAGTTTATGAACATCCATCCATCCATCTTCTGCCGCTTTATCCGGGGCCGGGTCGCGGGGGCAGCAGTCTGAGCAGGGACTCCCAGACTTCCTTCTCCCCAGACACTTCCTCTAACTCCTCCGGGGGGATCCCGAGGCGTTCCCAGGCCAGCCGAGAGACATAGTCTCTCCAGCGTGTCCTGGGTCTTCCCCGGGGCCTCTTCCCGGTGGGACATGTCTGAAACACCTCCCGAGGGAGGCGCCCAGGAGGCATCCGGAACAGATGCCCGAGCCACCTCAGCTGGCTCCTCTCGACGTGGAGGAGCAGCGGCTCTACTCCGAGCTCCCCCCGTGTGGCCGAGCTCCTCACCTTATCTCTAAGGGAGCGCCCAGCCACACGGCGGAGGAAACTCATTTCGACCGCTTGTATCTGCGATCTTGTTCTTTCGGTCATTACCCAAAGCTCATGACCATAGGTGAGGTCAGAACGTAGACCGACCGGTAAATAGAGAGCTTTGCCTTTCGGCTCAGCTCCTTCTTCACCACAACAGTCCGATGCAGCGACTGCATCACTGCAGCCGCTGCACCGATCCGCCTGTCGATCTCACGCTCCATCAAGACCCCGAGATACTTGAACTCCTCCACTTGGGGCAAGGACTCCCCACCCACCTGGAGAGGGCAAACCACCTTTTTCCGGTCGAGAACCATGACCTGGGATTTGGAGGTGCTGATTCTCATCCCAGCCGCTTCACACTCGGCTGCAAACCGTCCCAGTGCAGCTGCAGGTCCAGGTTTGATGGAGCCATCAGGACAACATCGTCTGCAAACAGCAGAGATGAGATCCTGTGGTCCCCAAACCGGACACCCTCCGACCCCTGACCACACCCTCCGACCCCCGACTGTGCCTAGAAATTCTGTCCATAAAAATTATGAACAGAACCGGTGACAAAGCGCAGCCCTGAGGAGTCTAACATGCACTGGGAACAGGTCTGACTTACTGCCGGCAATGCGAACACAGCTCCTGCTCCGGTCATACAGGGACCGGACAGCCCTGAGCAAAGGGCCCCGGACCCCGTACTCCCGAAGCACCCCCCAAAGGACACCCCGAGGGACACGGTCGAAAGCCTTCTCCAGATCCACAAAGCACATGTGGACTGGTTGGGCAAACTCCCATGAGCCCTTGAGCACCTGATGGAGGGTATAGAGCTGGTCCAGTGTTCCACGACCGGGACGAAAAACACTCTGCTCCTCCTGAATCCGAGGTTCGACTATCGGTCGGATTCTCCTCTCCAGGACCTTGGAATAGACCTTATGGGAGGCTGAGGAGTGTGATCCCTGTGTAGTTGGAACACACCCTCCGGTCCCCCTTCTTGAACAGAGGGACCACCACCCCGGTCTGCCAGTCCAGAGGCACGGTCCCCGAACGCCACGCGATGTTGCAGAGACGTGTCAAACAAGACAGTCCTACAACATCCAGATACTTTAGGTACTCAGGGCGGCTCTCATCCACCCCCGGAGCCCTGCCACCGAGGAGTTTGCGAACAACCTCAGTGACTTCAGCTTGGGTGATGGATGAGCCAGCCTCCGAGTCCCCGGTCTCTACTTCCTCTTCGGAAGACGTGACTGAGGGATTAAGGAGATCCTCAAAGTATTCCTTCCACCGTCCGACGACATCCCCAGTCGAGGACAGCAGGCCTCCACCCCCAGTGGTGAGACACTGCTTCCCCCTCCTGAGGCGCCGGACGGTTTGCCAGAATTTCTTTGGTGCCGACCGATAGTCCTCCTCCATGGCCTCCCCGAACTCCTCCCAGGCCCGGGTTTTTGCCTCTGCGACAGCACGAGCCGCAGCTCGCTTGGCCTGCCGATACCCGTCGATGACCTCCGGAGACCTACAAGCCAGAGTGGCCTGATAGGCCTCCTTCTTCAGTCTGACGGCATCCCTTACTTCCGGTGTCCACCACCGGGTTCGGGGGTTGCCGCCACGACAGGCACCGGAGACCTTGCGACCACAACTCTGAGCAGCCGCATCAACAATGGAGGCGGAGAACATGGTCCACTCGGACTCAATGTCCCCAGCCTCCCCCGGGACATGGGAGAAGCTCTCCCGGAGGTGCGAGTTGAATACCCTACTGACAGAGGGCTCCACTAGACGTTCCCAACAGACCCTCACAATGCGCTTGGGTCTGCCAAGTCTGTCCGGCTTCCTCCTCCGCCAGCGGATCCAACTCACCACCAGGTGGTGATCGGTTGACAGCTCCGCCCCTCTCTTCACCCGAGTGTCCAAGACACGCAGCCGGAGGTCTGATGACACGACAACAAAGTCGATCATTGACCTCCGGCCTAGGGTGTCCTGGTGCCATGTGCACTGATGGACACCCTTGTGCTTGAACATGGTGTTCGTTATGGACAATCCGTGGCTAGAAGTCCAATAACTGAACACCGCTCGGGTTCAGATCGGGGAAGCCGTTCTTCCCGATCACCCCTCTCCAGGTGTCACTGTCATTGCCCACGTGGGCGTTGAAGTCCCCCAGTAGAACAACGGAGTCCCCGGTCGGTGCACTGTCCAGTACCCCTCCCAAGGACTCCAAGAAGGCCGGGTACTCTGCACTGCTGTTCGGCCCGTAGGCCGCCACAACAGTGAGAGACCTGTCCCCCACCCGAAGGCGAAGGGACGCGACCCTCTCGTCCACCGGGGTAAACTCCAACATGTGGCGGCTGAGCTGAGGGGCTATCAGCAAGCCCACACCAGCCCGCCGCCTCTCCCCGCGGGCAACACCAGAGAAGTGGAGCGTCCAGCCCCTCTGGAGGAGATGGTTCCAGAGCCCAAACTGTGCTGGAGGTGAGGCCGACTATATCTAGTCGGTATCGCTCAACCTCCCGCACAAGCTCAGGCTCTTTCCCCCCCAGCGAGGTGACATTCCATGTCCCCAGAGTTAGTCTCTGTGTCTGGAGATCTGGTCGCCGAGGCCCCTGCCGTCGACTGCCGCCCAGATCTCTCTGCACCGGCCCCTTATGGATCCTCCTGCGGGTGGTGGGCCCACGGGAGGGCGGCCCCACGTCGCTCTTTCGGGCTGTGCCCGGCCGGGCCCCGTGGGGTAAGACCCGGCCACCAGGCGCTCGCCATGGAGCACCCATCCCAGGCCTGGCTCCAGGATGGGGCCCCGGTGACGCCGATCCGGGCGACGTGAACTGCCTTGTTCGTGTTGTCATCATAGGGGGCTTCTGAACCGATCTTTGTCTGACCCATCTGACCTGTTTGCCTTGGGAGACCCGACCAGGGGCATGAAGCCCCCGACAACATGGCTCCCGTTTATGAACATTAACGACTCAAATCCAATCAGGAAAGTGCTGCTCCAATCAGACAATCATCCAATGAAGTGATGTAGTAACATGTTGCAGACAGCAGGGGGCAGTAGAGAAGGACTGAAGGTGAAAGAACACAAGAACTATCAATATTTGTGAAACTTTACCAAATGCAGGCGCAGAAGTGTGTGCGTCTGTGTATGCGCATGCGTCTGCGTGTGTGTCTGTGTGCGTCTGCGTGTGTGTGTGCGTCTACGTGTGCATCTACATGTGCATCTGCGTGTGCGTCTGCGTGTGCGTCTGTGTGTGCGTCTGTGTGTGTGTGTGCGTCTGTGTGTGTGCGTCTGTGTGTGTGCGTCTGTGTGTGTGCGTCTGTGTGTGTGTGTGCGTCTGTGTGTGCGTCTGTGTGTGTGTCTGTGTGTGTGCGTCTGCGTCTGTGTGTGCGTCTGTGTGTGTGCGTCTGTGTGTGTGCGTCTGTGTGTGTGTGTGCGTCTGTGTGTGTGTCTGTGTGTGTGCGTCTGC
>NW_027316500.1:36028617-36033617 GCF_026437365.1 Eucyclogobius newberryi | reverse complement strand
TCCGGTATATTTGTGAAAAGTGCGGTTAGCTCCAGGCTAAAGAGGCTAAAGGGCTAGCACCCGCAGGAGCTGCCCCTCAGTCCAGGTCCAGACCAGGTCCAGGTCCAGACCCAGACCAGGTCCAGACCAGGACCAGGTCCAGGTCCAGACCAGGTCCAGGTCCAGACCAGGTCCAGACCAGGACCAGGTCCAGGTCCAGGTCCAGGTCCAGACCCAGACCAGGTCCAGACCAGGTCCAGGTCCAGACCAGGTCCAGGTCCAGGTCCAGACCAGGTCCAGACCAGGACCAGGTCCAGGTCCAGGTCCAGGTCCAGACCCAGACCAGGTCCAGACCAGGTCCAGGTCCAGGTCCAGACCAGGTCCAGACCAGGACCAGGTCCAGGTCCAGACCAGGTCCAGACCAGGTCCAGGTCCAGACCAGGTCCAGGTCCAGGTCCAGACCAGGTCCAGGTCCAGGTCCAGACCAGGTCCAGACCAGGACCAGGTCCAGACCCAGACCAGGTCCAGACCAGGTCCAGGTCCAGGTCCAGACCAGGTCCAGACCAGGACCAGGTCCAGACCAGGTCCAGGTCCAGACCAGGTCCAGGTCCAGACCAGGTCCAGACCAGGTCCAGGTCCAGACCAGGTCCAGGTCCAGGTCCAGACCAGGTCCAGACCAGGACCAGGTCCAGACCCAGACCAGGTCCAGACCAGGTCCAGGTCCAGGTCCAGGTCCAGACCAGGTCCAGACCAGGACCAGGTCCAGGTCCAGACCAGGTCCAGACCAGGACCAGGTCCAGGTTCAGACCAGGTCCAGACCAGGTCCAGGTCCAGACCAGGTCCAGACCCAGACCAGGTCCAGGTCCAGGTCCAGACCAGGTCCAGACCAGGACCAGGTCCAGGTCCAGACCAGGTCCAGACCAGGACCAGGTCCAGGTCCAGACCCAGACCAGGTCCAGACCCAGACCAGGTCCAGACCAGGTCCAGGTCCAGACCAGGTCCAGGTCCAGGTCCAGACCAGGTCCAGACCAGGACCAGGTCCAGGTCCAGACCAGGTCCAGACCAGGACCAGGTCCAGGTTCAGACCAGGTCCAGACCAGGTCCAGGTCCAGACCAGGTCCAGACCCAGACCAGGTCCAGGTCCAGACCAGGTCCAGACCAGGACCAGGTCCAGGTCCAGGTCCAGGTTCAGACCAGGTCCAGACCAGGTCCAGGTTCAGACCCAGACCAGGTCCAGGTCCAGGTCCAGACCAGGTCCAGGTCCAGGTTCAGACCAGGTCCAGGACCAGGTCCAGGTCCAGGTCCAGACCAGGTCCAGGTCCAGGTCCAGGTCCAGGTCCAGACCAGGTCCAGACCCAGACCCAGACCAGACCCAGACCAGGTCCAGACCAGGTCCAGACCCAGACCAGACCCAGACCCAGACCCAGACCCAGACCCAGACCCAGACCAGGTCCAGACCAGGTCCAGACCAGGTCCAGACCAGGTCCAGGTCCAGGTTCAGGTCCAGGTTCAGACCAGGTCCAGACCAGGTCCAGGTTCAGACCCAGACCAGGTCCAGACCAGGTCCAGGTCCAGGTCCAGGTCCAGACCAGGTCCAGACCAGGTCCAGACCAGGTCCAGACCCAGACCAGGTCAAGACCAGGTCCAGACCAGGTCCAGACCAGGTCCAGACCAGGTCCAGACCAGGTCCAGGTCCAGGTCCAGGTCCAGACCAGGTCCAGACCCAGACCCAGACCAGACCCAGACCAGGTCCAGACCAGGTCCAGACCCAGACCAGGTCCAGACCCAGACCCAGACCCAGACCCAGACCCAGACCAGGTCCAGACCAGGTCCAGACCAGGTCCAGACCAGGTCCAGGTCCAGGTTCAGGTCCAGGTTCAGACCAGGTCCAGACCAGGTCCAGGTCCAGACCCAGACCAGGTCCAGACCCAGACCAGACCCAGACCAGACCCAGACCCAGACCAGACCAGACCCAGACCAGACCCAGACCAGACCCAGACCAGACCCAGACCCAGACCAGACCCAGACCAGACCCAAACCAGGTTCAGACCCAGAATAGTCTATATCTTTTTCATTTTTCTTATCGTTGGTCTGTGACTTAAATTTAAATATATTTGAATATATTTCACATTGTGGAGTTAGGATTATTATAAGGGAAAATATTCAGATTTTATGATTAACCACCATTATCATTAAAAAAAAAGATAAAATGTATTTTTTAAATGCTTTGACTGCAATTATGTATTCTACATTTGTGTTGTATATTATATCTTATAATATATAAACCTTCAGTCTAAAACTGACGAGCTTCAATCGTCCCTTCAAAATAAGATGAAAATAAACTTAACTATAGCATATTTTATCTTTTAGCAACCGGTCCTGCCCCGGTCCTGCCCCTGTCCTGCCCCTGTCCTGCCCCGGTCCTGCCCCTGTCCTGCCCCGGTCCTGCCCCGGTCCTGCCCCTGTCCTGCCCCGGTCCTGCCCCGGTCCTGCCCCGGTCCTGCCCCGGTCCTGACCCGGTCCTGACCCGGTCCTTGTGTGTTTTCCCAGGAGGCCGAGCGGTGGAGATGCTGGTGGACCATGAGGAAGTCCAGGCTGGTTTTAGTCCTGGTCCTGGTCTGTGTCCTGGTCTACCTCATGGTCCTGAAGCGGCACTACGACTCCCACAATGCTCTGCCCCTGAGGCCGCCTCAGCCCGCCCCCAAAGCTGTTCTGGTACCTGATTGGCTCGTGGGCTCCTGGGGGCGGATCCAGTTTGGGATTATGTTTGATGCTGGCAGCACCGGGACCAGAGTCCATGTGTTCAAGTTCAGACTGGACCAGAATCAGAGCTGTGAGTCCTGGTTTAGTCCTGGTTTAGTCCTGGTTTAGTCCTGGTTTGGACCTGGTTTAGTCCTGGTTTGGACCTGGTTTAGTCCTGGTTTGGACCTGGTTTAGTCCTGGTTTAGTCCTGGTTTAGTCCTGGTTTGGACCTGGTTTAGTCCTGGTTTAGACCTGGTTTAGTCCTGGTTTAGTCCTGGTTTGGACCTGGTTTAGTCCTGGTTTGGACCTGGTTTAGTCCTGGTTTAGTCCTGGTTTAGTCCTGGTTTAGTCCTGGTTTGGACCTGGTTTAGTCCTGGTTTGGACCTGGTTTAGTCCTGGTTTAGTCCTGGTTTAGTCCTGGTTTGGACCTGGTTTAGTCCTGGTTTAGACCTGGTTTGGACCTGGTTTGGACCTGGTTTAGACCTGGTCTATTCCTGGTCTAGTCCTGGTTTGAACCTGGTTTAGACCTGGTTTAGTCCTGGTTTAGACCTGGTTTAGTCCTGGTTTAGACCTGGTTTAGACCTGGTTTAGTCCTGGTTTAGACCTGGTTTAGTCCTGGTTTAGACCTGGTTTAGTCCTGGTTTAGACCTGGTTTAGACCTGGTTTAGTCCTGGTTTAGTCCTGGTTTAGACCTGGTTTAGACCTGGTTTAGTCCTGGTTTAGACCTGGTTTAGTCCTGGTTTAGACCTGGTTTAGACCTGGTTTAGACCTGGTTTAGTCCTGGTTTAGACCTGGTTTAGTCCTGGTTTAGACCTGGTTTAGACCTGGTTTAGTCCTGGTTTAGTCCTGGTTTAGACCTGGTTTAGACCCGGTTTAGTCCCGATTTAGTCCTGGTTTAGTCCTGACTTGTTCCTCTCTGTCCTCAGTCCCGCAGCTGTTGGAGGAGAACTTTAAGTCCATTTCTCCAGGACTTTCTGCCTTCGCTGAAGATCCTCTTCAGGTACAAACCAGATCATTTTGGGCGCAATATTCAGATGGTCTCAGTGTTCTCCCCACGATGTTTTAAAAGGTAAATATGCCTCATACGGGGTTGTATTTTCATCCAAGGATGGTTTAATGTACCTTCATTATTTCCAAAGGTACGTGTACCATAAACACACTATTACATGTGTATAAGCCTAAACACACTATTACATGGTGTATAAGTCTAAACACACTATTACATGTGTATAAGCCTAAACACACTATTACATGTGTATAAGTCTAAACACACTATTACATGTGTATAAGCCTAAACACACTATTACATGTGTATAAGTCTAAACACACTATTACATGTGTATAAGTCTAAACACACTATTACATGTGTATAAGCCTAAACACACTATTACATGTGTATAAGCCTAAACACACTATTACATGGTTTATAAGTCTAAACACACTATTACATGGTGTATAAGTCTAAACACACTATTACATGGTGTATAAGTCTAAACACACTATTACATGGTGTATAAGTCTAAACACACTATTACATGTGTATAAGTCTAAACACACTATTACATGGTGTATAAGTCTAAACACACTATTACATGGTGTATAAGTCTAAACACACTATTACATGGTGTATAAGTCTAAACACACTATTACATGTGTATAAGTCTAAACATACTATTACATGGTGTATAAGCCTAAACACACTATTACATGGTGTATAAGTCTAAACACACTATTACATGTGTATAAGTCTAAACATACTATTACATGGTGTATAAGTCTAAACACACTATTACATGTGTATAAGTCTAATAACACTATTACATGTGTATAAGTCTAAACACACTATTACATGGTGTATAAGTCTAAACACACTATTACATGTGTATAAGTCTAAACACACTATTACATGTGTATAAGTCTAAACACACTATTACATGGTGTATAAGTCTAAACACACTATTACATGTGTATAAGTCTAAACACACTATTACATGGTGTATAAGCCTAAACACACTATTACATGGTGTATAAGTCTAAACACACTATTACATGTGTATAAGTCTAAACACACTATTACATGTGTATAAGCCTAAACACACTATTACATGTGTATAAGTCTAAACACACTATTACATGTGTATAAGCCTAAACACACTATTACATGGTGTATAAGTCTAAACACACTATTACATGGTGTATAAGCCTAAACACACTATTACATGTGTATAAGTCTAAACACACTATTACATGTGTATAAGCCTAAACACACTATTACATGT
>NW_027316500.1:35928617-36023617 GCF_026437365.1 Eucyclogobius newberryi | reverse complement strand
ACGTCAAAGAAGGAGAGGAAGATGAAGAAGAGTCTCCCTGGAATAAAGTCGGTCGGTCTCTGAAACAACAACAACTATTCTAGTCACAAAGACATATCATGACCTCATGGGCTTTGTAACACCAAAGCAATGGAAGGAGTTCTTTTACGGACTACAACAGAGTCTCGACAAATGCAACACTTGGATGCCAACCGCCATAAAACAACAACAACAACAACAAAGTCTAAGGAATAAAGTCTGGCGGTAATGCAACAATTGGATGCCAACCGCCATAAAACAACAACAACAACAACAACAACTCACTCTGCTCCGCCTCTTTTTACTCACTCTGCTCCGCCTCTTTACTCACTCTGCTCCGCCTCTTTACTCACTCTGCTCCGCCTCTTTACTCACTCTGCTCCGCCTCTTTACTCACTCTGCTCCGCCTCTTTACTCACTCTGCTCTGGTCTTGCTCTGATTGGCCCGAGTGGTCACATGGTACGCGAGCCACGTCACTTGATGCTATTTCCGGGCCACACAGCTACCGGATATAGCTAGCTGCTAAAAGCTAAAGTGGCAACATGTGCTAGCGAGCACGGCAGCCATCTTGCTCCCTGGTGTGCTGTAGTTCCACAGACTGACCACTGGAGGCGCCAACAGGTTCAAGCAGAAATACACCATCAGTATGAATCAAATACACTCATGTTTTATCCTCTCCCTCCTCCTCTTCCTCCTCTTCCTTCTTCTCTACTTCCTCTTCCTCCTCTTCTTCCTCCTCTTCCTTCTCTTCTTCCTCTTCCTTCTTCTCTTCTTCTTCCTCCTCTTCCTCTTTCTCTCCTCCTCCTCTTCCTCCTCCTCTTCCTTCTTCTCTTCCTCCTCCTCCTCCTCCTCCTCCTCCTCCTCCTCCTCTTCGTCTTCAGTGCAGGGTTGGTCTTCTTCAGCTCCTGGACTTGGCCCGGTCCATAGTCCCGGTCCAGGTTCATGGATCCACACCACTTTTCCTGAAGGCCACAGCAGGACTCAGGCTTCTGCAGGAGGACCAGGCCCAGAGGCTCCTAGACCAGGTCTGAATCAGAACCTGAACCAGGACTGAACCAGAACCAGGTCTGAACCTGAACCAGGACTAAACCAGAACCAGAACCAGGACCAGGACCAGGACTAGGACCAGGACTAGGACTAGGACCAGGACTAGGACTAGGACTAGGACTAGGACTAGGACTAGGACTGAACCTGAACCTGAACCTGAACCTGAACCTGAACCTGAACCTGAACCTGAACCAGAACCTTGTCTTGGTGGGTCCTGGTCCTGGTGGGTCCTGGTCCTGGTGGGTCCTGGTCCTGGTGGGTCCTGGTCCTGGTGGGTCCAGGTCCAGGTCCAGGTCCAGGTCTAACTCTGTCTCTCTGCAGGTCCGGGTCTTGTTCAGATCTTCTCCGTTTCTCTCGTCGGATCAGAACGTGTCCATTTTAGACGGAGCAGAAGAAGGTGACCAGAGCTTTAGTTCTTCTCATTTAGAGGAAAGAACTGGGCCTCAGTGGCTCAGAGGTTAGAGCACTCGCCCACCAACCACAGGGTCACAGGTCCAACTTAGGCAAGGCACTTCACTCACTGTGTGTGAAAGTGGATGGTTGGTAGTGGTGTTGGTGGTGTTGGTGTTGGTGATGGTGGTGGGAGCAGGCTGACAAATAGATTTTCAAAGTTAGGGGCCAGGGGGGCCCCCTACCTAAAAAAGTTAGGGGCCCCCCAACAATTTCAGGGGTCCACAAGCGCGCACGGCATCGCGACGTCATAAGAACAAGATAAATGTGTTTTAAACCTGGTTATTAGCATGTAAAACAATTTAAAGTACTTTTATCTGTTATTTGATATGAAGAGCACAAATACTGAATCATATAAACCAGAGATCATGATGTTTAAAACTGTTTCATTCAATATAATCATGTTTCTTATCAAATAAATACTGTTTACAGCATTTGACACAAGGAGATCTTGTGGAATATATGAAATCACAACCTAGAAAATAAACTACTAACATATATACATTGCCCCGATGCTAACAACTCCAAAGGGGGGGGGGGGGGCTGCAGCTTTTGATGCAAACAACTTTAAAAAGACTGAGTAGATTGACGCCCGCCAACCTATTTATCACTTTTGGCGCAAAGTTAGACCAGGCATTTCCGAGTACTGTACACCCGAACAAGACCGAACGCAGCGCCCAATCAGATGCCCGCTTTCATCAAAATTAGATCACAGACACCGCCTGGCCAATCAGAAGCGAGAAGACTGCGTAATGGGCATGTCTGTCAAAACAAAACTTAAGCGATGAAAATGCTCCAAATATGGCCAAATTACTAGTTAAATCTTGATTTTTTTCGAGGAATTTAGTTACAGGGGGAAGGGGGCCCCACCTAATTCAAACCCTGGGCCCGCCGGAGATTTGACTACTGACGGGCCCCGGGCCCCCGTCTATTTCGCAGCCTGGGTGGGAGGGGCCAGTGGTGCAGATTGGCAGCCTTGCTTCTGTCAGGCTGCCCCAGGGCAGCTGTGGCTACAACATCCCTGAGTGTGGCGTGCTAGAATAATAAAGACTTTCACATCTTGGCCTGTAGCCAAAGCAAAGGCCAAAGGCTACAGGCTGCTAAAGGGTACAGGCTGCTAAAGGCTACAGGCTGCTAAAGGCTACAGGCTGCTAAAGGCTACAGGCTGCTAAAGGCTACAGGCTGCTAAAGGGTACAGGCTGCTAAAGGCTACAGGCTGCTAAAGGCTACAGGCTGCTAAAGGCTACAGGCTGCTAAAGGCTACAGGCTGCTAAAGGCTACAGGCTGCTAAAGGCTACAGGCTGCTAAAGGGTACAGGCTGCTAAAGGCTACAGGCTGCTAAAGGCTACAGGCTGCTAAAGGCTACAGACCAAAGGCTACAGGCTGCTAAAGGCTACAGGCTGCTAAAGGCTACAGGCCAAAGGCTACAGGCTGCTAAAGGCTACAGGCCAAAGGCTACAGGCTGCTAAAGGCTACAGGCCAAAGGCTACAGGCTGCTAAAGGCTACAGGCTGCTAAAGGCTACAGGCTGCTAAAGGCTACAGGCTGCTAAAGGCTACAGGCCAAAGGCTACAGGCTACAGGCTGCTAAAGGCCACAGGCCAAAGGCTAAAGGCTACAGGCTAAAAGTTGCTAAAGGCTACAGGCCAAAGGCTACAGGCTGCTAAAGGCCAAAGGCTAAAGGCCACAGGCTAAAGGCTGCCAAAGGCCACAGGCTAAAGGCTAAAGGCTGCTAAAGGCTACAGGCTGCTAAAGGCTGCTAAAGGCTGCTAGAGGCTACAGGCTGCTAAAGGTTAAAGGCTGCTAAAGGCTACAGGCTGCTAAAGGCTACAGGCTGCTAAAGGCTACAGGCCAAAGGCTACAGGCTAAAGGCTGCTAAAGGCTACAGGCCAAAGGCTACAGGCTGCCAAAGGCTACAGGTTAAAGGCTGCTAAAGGCTAAAGGCTACAGGCCAACGGCTACAGGCTACAGGCTGCTAAAGGCTACAGGCCAAAGGCTACAGGCTGCTAAAGGCCAAAGGCTACAGGCTAAAGGCTGCTAAAGGCTGCTAAAGGCTACAGGCTGCTAAAGGCTACAGGCTAAAGGCTACAGGCTACAGGCTGCTAAAGGCCAAAGGCTACAGGCTAAATGCTACAGGCTGCTAAAGGCTACAGGCTGCTAAAGGCTACAGGCCGCTAAAGGCTACAGGCCAAAGGCTACAGGCCAAAGGCTACAGGCTAAAGGCTACAGGCTAATGGTTAAAGGCTGCCAAAGGCCACAGGCTAAAGGCTGCTAAAGGCTGCTAAAGGCTGCTAAAGGCTACAGGCTGTTAAAGGCTACAGGCTGTTAAAGGCTACAGGCTGCTAAAGGCTAAAGGCTGCTAAAGACTAAAGGCTGCTAAAGGCTACAGGCTGCTAAAGGCTACAGGCCAAAGGCTGAATGCTAAAGGCTGAATGCTAAGGGCTACAGGCTAAAGGCTGAATGCTAAAGGCTACAGGCTACAAGCTGCCAAAGGCTACAGGCTGTTAAAGGCTAAATGCTCCAGGCTAAAGGATACAGGCTGCTACAGGCCAAAGGCTACAGGCTAAAGGCTACATCTCCCTTGCACTGCTGAACTGCCGCTCCCTCTCCAACAAATCACCTGTTATATCTGAACTGCTACTGGACAATAACATTGATCTGCTTCTCCTCTGTGAAACATGGCAACAGCCCCTGGACTTCTATGCTCTCAACCAAGCCACTCCCTCCAACTACACTTACACTGCCAAACCCCGCCTCTCCGGGCGTGGGGGAGGTCTTGCTGTTATTCATAAAAAATCTACATCCATCACTGAACTGAACCTCAACCTTCCATCTATCTCATCATTTGAATACCTCGCCTTCTCCCTCCCCAACTCTATCACCGCTATCCTGATCTATCGTCCCCCAAAGCCCCGCCCCTCTTTCCTCACTGAATTGTCTGAACTCCTCACCATCGCATCCTCTCTCTCTGCCCGCCTCCTACTCACTGGTGACTTCAACATCCACATTGATTGCCCCAACGCCCCACTGACATCCGACTTCCTCTCTCTCCTGGACTGCTTCCATCTCACCCAACATATTGACTTCCCCACCCATACCAAAGGCCACACTCTGGACTTAGTCTGTTCCTCTCTCCTACCCATATCTAAGCCCCACCCCCTCCCCTTCCCACTCTCTGATCATCTCTGCATCCTTTTCTCCGCCCCCCTACCCTCGCCCCACAACCCCAAAAAACGCACCATCACCTACCGCAATATCAAGTCAGTCAACCCCCTCACGCTCTCCCAGCTCATATCCTCTGCTTTCCCCCCTCTTCCCCCGACGACTATGCTGTCATGCTCAACACCACCCTCTCCGACTCCCTTGACTCCGTAGCCCCTGGAAAACCTCCTCCGTCTCATACATCAACCCCGCCCCCTGGTACACCCCTGAACTCCGCACCATGAAGCAGACTGGCCGCCAACTCGAACGACTCCTCAAAAGAACCCGCCTCACCGTCCACGCCGAAGCTCTTAAATTACACATCTCCTCCTACCGTGACGCTCTCCAAGCCGCCAAATCTGCCCACCTCTCCACCCTCATCAACAGCTCCCACCGGAGCCCTCGCACCCTGTTCTCCACCGTCAACAAGCTGCTCCAGCCACCGGACATCACTCCACCCTCCTCCCCTGACCTCTGCAACTCTTTCCTCCTTGCCTTCAATGACAAAATTTCCAAAATCAACAGCTCCATGACTGCCGTCTCCATTAACTCCATCACCACCCCCACCCCTGCCCCCCCCCCCTCTCCCTGACCACCCACCCTTCCCTCCCCTCACCACCTTCTCCTCTGTTAACTCCTCTCATATCATAGACCTCATCACCGCTTCCAAAACCACCACCTGCTCTCTCGACCCCCTCCCAACGACTCTAACCCAGGCTTGCCTCCTGCTCTCATCCCCCATCTCACCACCCTCTTCAACCAGTCTTTATCCCTCGGCCATGTTCCTTCCATTTACAAACTGGCTTCCATCACCCCCATCCTCAAAAAACCCACCCTAGACTCCGCCAACCTCTCCAACTACCGCCCCATCTCCAACCTGCCGTTCCTCTCAAAAACGCTGGAACGCATCGTCGCCGCCCAACTTCACACCCACCTCCAGTCAAACAACCTCTATGAACCCCTCCAATCTGGCTCCGCCCACTTCACAGCACTGAAACAGCCCTGGTCAAAGTACTCAACGATCTCCTCACCTCTGCAGACTCCGGGGCCCTCAACATCCTGTTACTACTAGACCTCAGCGCAGCCTTTGACACTATAAACCATTCCATCCTCCTACAAAGGCTGCGCCAACTGGGTGTTGAGGGCTCTGCACTCGACTGGCTCACATCCTACCTCACCAACAGGCAAGAGTTCATTTCCCTCTCCGGTCACTCATCCACCCTCTCCCCAGTAACGCAGGGGGTCCGCCAGGGCTCAGTCCTCGGCCCCCTCCTCTTCATCTGCTACATCTTCCCCCTTGGTCACATCCTCCGCCAACTCAACCTGGACTTTCACTGCTACGCTGACGACACCCAGATATACCTCACCACCAAATCCACCCAAAACCCTCCCCTCAGCCACATCGAAACCTGCATCTCTACAATAAAATCATGGCTCACTCTCAACTTCCTCAAACTGAACAGTGACAAAACAGAGCTCCTCCTCATTGGCACCAAATCCACTCTCAATAAAACTGGTCCCTTCTCACTCAGCATCGACACCTCGACCTTCACCCCCTCTACCCTGGTACGCAATCTCGGTGTCATCATGGACCCCACCCTCTCCTTCACTCCCCATGTCAGCCACATCGTCAAGACCTCATACTTCCACCTCCGCCGCATCGCCAAAATCCGACACTGCCTCACCCTCCCCGCTGCTGAATCCCTCATCCATGCCTTCATCTCCTCCCGCCTCGACTACTGCAACTCCCTCCTCACTGGCATCTCCTCCCATTCCCTCCACAGACTCCAAATGGTCCAAAACTCCGCTGCCCGCCTCCTCACCCACACCCGCCTCCTCACCCACACCCGCCTCCTCACCCACACCCGCCTCCTCACCCACACCCTCCTCACCCACACCCGCCTCCTCACCCACACCCTCCTCCTCACCCACACCCTCCTCCTCACCCACACCCGCCTCCTCACCCACACCCGCCTCCTCACCCACACCCGCCTCCTCACCCACACCCTCCTCCTCACCCACACCCGCCTCCTCACCCACACCCTCCTCCTCACCCACACCCTCCTCCTCACCCACACCCGCCTCCTCACCCACACCCTCCTCCTCACCCACACCCGGTCCCGTGATCACATCACTCCCGTTCTCCGCTCTCTCCACTCTCTCCCCATCAAGCAGCGCATAAACTTTAAAATACTCCTCCTCACCTTCAAAGCTCTTCACCACCTTGCCCCCCCCTACCTGTCTGACCTCCTCATCCCCCACCGCCCCACCCGAGCTCTCCGATCCTCCTCCTCTCTCACCCTGACTGCACCAACATCCCGACTCAAAACTTTTGGCGACAGAGCATTCTCCCGAACAGCACCCCGACTCTGGAACTCCCTCCCCCAACCTGTCCCACTCTCCCTCACTCACAACATTCAAATCCCGCCTAAAAACATACCTCTTCAC
Source organism: Eucyclogobius newberryi (assembly GCF_026437365.1). NCBI lineage: Eukaryota > Metazoa > Chordata > Actinopteri > Gobiiformes > Gobiidae > Eucyclogobius > Eucyclogobius newberryi. The sequence continues at coordinate 36,016,454 of NW_027316500.1, read as the reverse complement.
CCAAGCCTATGACCTCCCCTACCCCTAGCCTCCTCTACCCCATTGCCTACTCTTCTACCCCCTGTTACATCCCCATCTTTTTCTCTCTACTTCTTCTGTCTTGTTCATTTTATCTGTATATTAATGTGTATTGTACGTGTCTGTAAATACCCCCCCCCCTTTTTTTTTTTAATATATGTTCAGCGTCTTTGGGTCACTGAAAAGCGCTATATAAATAAAAGTTATTATTATTATTATTATTATTATTATTATTATTAAAGGCTACAGGCTGCTCAAGACCACAGGCTGCTAAAGACCACAGGCTAAAGGCCACAGGCTACAGGCTGCTAAAGGCTAAAGGCTGCTAAAAGCTACAGGCTAAAGGCTACAGGCCAAAGGCTACAGGCCAAAGACTGAATGCTAAAGGCTACAGGTCAAAAGCTACAGGCCAAAGACTGAATGCTAAAGGTTAAAAGCTAAAGGCTACAGGCTAAAGGCTGAATGCTAAAGGCTACAGGTCAAAGGCTACAGGCCAAATGCTACCGGCCAAAAGCTACAGGCCAAAGGCTACAGGCTAACGGTTACAGGCTAAAGGTTACAGGCTAAAGGCTGAATGCTAAAGGCTGAATGCTAAAGGCTGAATGCTAAAGGCTACAGGTCAAAGGCTACAGGTCAAAGGCTACAGGTCAAAGGCTACAGGCCAAAGGCTACCGGCCAAAAGCTACAGGCCAAAGGCTACAGGCTAACGGTTACAGGCTAAAGGTTACAGGCTAAAGGCTGAATGCTAAAGGTTAAAAGCTAAAGGCTGAATGCTAAAGGCTGAATGCTAAAGGCTGAATGCTAAAGGCTACAGGTCAAAGGCTACAGGCCAAAGGCTACAGGCTAAAGGCTACAGGCTAAAGGTTACAGGCTAAAGACTGAATGCTAAAGGTTAAAGGCTACAGGCTAAAGGCTGAATGCTAAAGGCTACAGGCTACAGGCTGCTAAAGGCTACAGGCCAAAGGCTACAGGCTAAAGGCTGAATGCTAAAGGTTAAAGGCTAAAGGCTGAATGCTAAAGGCTAAATGCTAAAGGTTAAAGGCTACAGGCTGCTAAAGGCTAGAGGTCAAAGGCTACAGGCTAAAGGCTGAATGCTAAAGGTTAAAGGCTACAGGCTGAATGCTAAAGGCTAAAGCCTACAGGCTGCTAAAGGCTACAGGCTGAATGCTGAAGGCTACAGGCTGAATGCTACAGGCTGAAGGCTACAGGCTAAAGGCTACAGGCTAAAGGCTTCAGGCTAAAGGCTACAGGCTGAATGCTAAATGCTACAGGCTTAAGGCTACAGGCTAAAGGCTACAGGCTGAATGCTAAATGCTACAGGCTTAAGGCTTCAGGCTACAGGCTACAGGCTAAAGGCTACAGGCTGAATGCTAAAGGCTACAGGCTAAAGGCTTCAGGCTAAAGGCTACAGGCTACAGGCTGAATGCTACAGGCTACAGGCTGAATGCTAAATGCTTAAGGCTACAGGCTAAAGGCTACAGGCTAAAGGCTTCAGGCTTCAGGCTAAAGGCTACAGGCTGAATGCTACAGGCTAAAGGCCACAGGCTTCAGGGTTCAGGCTACAGGCTACAGGCTACAGGCTGAATGCTAAAGGCTAAAGGCTACAGGCTAAAGGTTACAGGCTAAAGAAGCACACATCCCCGATCCCCCTGGAAGTAAGACGGGTCACAGTTTAAACCAGGTCGCCATGGCCTTTATTCTTTTATTAGATTCTTATTTTTTATCAAAGTCAGAATTAGAATGTTATTAGATTAGAGGAGATTAAGGACGGTCCAAACCATGGGACGAGTCCCAAAACGCCACAACAACAGATTAGAGCCAAACAACATCCTACAGCAATCTACAGCATCCACACGGGACAATGGGATCAGGAACCAGAACGCTATATTACCTTATTTATTCTTTATTTCACCTGGGATTGTAAGACGTCCCACAGTGTTAGAGTTTAACTATTGAGGCCCAGCAGCAGGAGGCCTCAGCTGTAGAGGCCCAGCAGCAGGAGGCCTCAGCTGTAGGAGGCCTCAGCTGTAGAGGCCCAGCAGCAGGAGGCCTCAGCTGTAGAGGCCCAGCAGCAGGAGGCCTCAGCTGTAGAGGCCCAGCAGCAGGAGGCCTCAGGTGTAGAGGCCCAGCAGCAGGAGGCCTCAGCTGTAGAGGCCCAGCAGCAGGAGGCCTCAGCTGTAGAGGCCCAGCAGCAGGAGGCCTCAGGTGTAGAGGCCCAGCAGCAGGAGGCCTCAGGTGTAGAGGCCCAGCAGCAGGAGGCCTCAGGTGTAGAGGCCCAGCAGCAGGAGGCCTCAGCTGTAGAGGCCCAGCAGCAGGAGGCCTCAGCTGTAGAGGCCCAGCAGCAGGAGGCCTCAGCTGTAGAGGCCCAGCAGCAGGAGGCCTCAGGTGTAGAGGCCCAGCAGCAGGAGGCCTCAGGTGTAGAGGCCCAGCAGCAGGAGGCCTCAGCTGTAGAGGCCCAGCAGCAGGAGGCCTCAGGTGTAGAGGCCCAGCAGCAGGAGGCCTCAGCTGTAGGAGGCCTCAGCTGTAGAGGCCCAGCAGCAGGAGGCCTCAGGTGTAGAGGCCCAGCAGCAGGAGGCCTCAGCTGTAGAGGCCCAGCAGCAGGAGGCCTCAGCTGTAGAGGCCCAGCAGCAGGAGGCCTCAGCTGTAGAGGCCCAGCAGCAGGAGGCCTCAGCTGTAGAGGCCCAGCAGCAGGAGGCCTCAGGTGTAGAGGCCCAGCAGCAGGAGGCCTCAGGTGTAGAGGCCCAGCAGCAGGAGGCCTCAGCTGTAGAGGCCCAGCAGCAGGAGGCCTCAGGTGTAGAGGCCCAGCAGCAGGAGGCCTCAGCTGTAGGAGGCCTCAGCTGTAGAGGCCCAGCAGCAGGAGGCCTCAGGTGTAGAGGCCCAGCAGCAGGAGGCCTCAGCTGTAGAGGCCCAGCAGCAGGAGGCCTCAGCTGTAGAGGCCCAGCAGCAGGAGGCCTCAGCTGTAGAGGCCCAGCAGCAGGAGGCCTCAGCTGTAGAGGCCCAGCAGCAGGAGGCCTCAGGTGTAGAGGCCCAGCAGCAGGAGGCCTCAGCTGTAGAGGCCCAGCAGCAGGAGGCCTCAGGTGTCAAAACAGAACTCTAATCACTATGCATGTTGTTCCTGGTGGTATTGCAGTAGTATTGCAGTAGTATTGCAGTAGTTGTTCCTGGTGGTACTTCAGTAGTATTGCAGTAGTTGTTCCTGGTGGTACTTCAGTAGTATTGCAGTAGTTGTTCCTGGTGGTACTTCAGTAGTATTGCAGTATTGCAGTGGTTGTTCCTGGTGGTACTTCAGTAGTATTGCAGTATTGCAGTGGTTGTTCCTGGTGGTATTGCAGTAGTATTGCAGTATTGCAGTATTGCAGTATTTGTTCCTGGTGGTATTGCCGTAGTATTGCAGTAGTTGTTCCTGGTGGTATTGCAGTAGTATTGCAGTATTGCAGTAGTTGTTCCTGGTGGTATTGCAGTAGTATTGCAGTAGTATTGCAGTAGTGTGTTCCTGGTGTTATTGCAGTGGTATTGCAGTAGTATTGTAGTAGTATTTCAATAGTTGTTCCTGGTGGTATTACAGTAGTATTGCAGTATTGCAGTAGTTATTCCTGGCGGTATTGCAGTAGTATTGCAGTATTGCAGTAGTTGTTCCTGGTGGTATTGCAGTAGTATTGCAGTAGTATTGCAGTAGTGTGTTCCTGGTGTTATTGCAGTGGTATTGCAGTAGTATTGTAGTAGTATTGCAGTATTGCAGTAGTTGTTCCTGGTGGTACTTCAGTAGTATTGCAGTAGTATTGCAGTATTGCAGTAGTTGTTCCTGGTGGTACTTCAGTAGTATTGCAGTAGTATTGCAGTAGTTGTTCCTGGTGGTACTTCAGTAGTATTGCAGCAGTATTGCAGTATTGCAGTAGTTGTTCCTGGTGGTACTTCAGTAGTATTGCAGTAGTATTGCAGTATTGCAGTAGTTGTTCCTGGTGGTACTTCAGTAGTATTGCAGTATTGCAGTAGTTGTTCCTGGTGGTATTGCAGTAGTATTGCAGTAGTATTGCAGTATTGCAGTAGTTGTTCCTGGTGGTACTTCAGTAGTATTGCAGTAGTATTGCAGTATTGCAGTAGTTGTTCCTGGTGGTACTTCAGTAGTATTGCAGTAGTATTGCAGTAGTTGTTCCTGGTGGTACTTCAGTAGTATTGCAGCAGTATTGCAGTAGTTGTTCCTGGTGGTACTTCAGTAGTATTGCAGTAGTTGTTCCTGGTGGTACTTCAGTAGTATTGCAGTATTGCAGTGGTTGTTCCTGGTGGTACTTCAGTAGTATTGCAGTATTGCAGTGGTTGTTCCTGGTGGTATTGCAGTAGTATTGCAGTATTGCAGTATTGCAGTATTTGTTCCTGGTGGTATTGCCGTAGTATTGCAGTAGTTGTTCCTGGTGGTATTGCAGTAGTATTGCAGTATTGCAGTAGTTGTTCCTGGTGGTATTGCAGTAGTATTGCAGTAGTATTGCAGTAGTGTGTTCCTGGTGTTATTGCAGTGGTATTGCAGTAGTATTGTAGTAGTATTTCAATAGTTGTTCCTGGTGGTATTACAGTAGTATTGCAGTATTGCAGTAGTTATTCCTGGCGGTATTGCAGTAGTATTGCAGTATTGCAGTAGTTGTTCCTGGTGGTATTGCAGTAGTATTGCAGTAGTGTGTTCCTGGTGTTATTGCAGTGGTATTGCAGTAGTATTGTAGTAGTATTGCAGTATTGCAGTAGTTGTTCCTGGTGGTACTTCAGTAGTATTGCAGTAGTATTGCAGTATTGCAGTAGTTGTTCCTGGTGGTACTTCAGTAGTATTGCAGTAGTATTGCAGTAGTTGTTCCTGGTGGTACTTCAGTAGTATTGCAGCAGTATTGCAGTAGTTGTTCCTGGTGGTACTTCAGTAGTATTGCAGTAGTATTGCAGTATTGCAGTAGTTGTTCCTGGTGGTACTTCAGTAGTATTGCAGTAGTATTGCAGTATTGCAGTAGTTGTTCCTGGTGGTACTTCAGTAGTATTGCAGTATTGCAGTAGTTGTTCCTGGTGGTATTGCAGTAGTATTGCAGTAGTATTGCAGTATTGCAGTAGTTGTTCCTGGTGGTACTTCAGTAGTATTGCAGTAGTATTGCAGTATTGCAGTAGTTGTTCCTGGTGGTACTTCAGTAGTATTGCAGTAGTATTGCAGTAGTTGTTCCTGGTGGTACTTCAGTAGTATTGCAGCAGTATTGCAGTAGTTGTTCCTGGTGGTACTTCAGTAGTATTGCAGTAGTATTGCAGTATTGCAGTAGTTGTTCCTGGTGGTACTTCAGTAGTATTGCAGTATTGCAGTAGTTGTTCCTGGTGGTATTGAGAGCGTTTCTGTCACAAATATTATCAACATGCACATTGAAATCACCTGTAATGACCAAACCATCAAATTCTGTGCATATGACTGAAAGCATCTCAGTAAAATCATCAATAAAACTTTGGCAGTGCTGGGGAGGCTTGTATAAAACAATGAAGAGAATGGATGGAGACCGTTTTAGCTCCATTTTAAAGGATACATACTCAAATGATGAAAACACCCCAAAAGACAACCTGCGGGTAATTATTTCATCTCTAAAGACAGCACAGACTCCACCCCCTTTTTTGTTTTCTCGTGTTTCAGATTCAAACTTAAAGTTGGGTGGAGCAGATTCTATCAGAACTACATTTCCTGTGTTTTTGTCGAGCCATGTTTCAGTTAAAAACATAAAATCAAGATTATAAGAAGAAATAAAATTATTAATTAAGAGAGATTTGTTACATAAGGATCTGACATTTAGCACAGCAAGTTTCAGACTAGTTTCAGTGGGACTGGGCTTTATCTTTTCACAGGGAATATGAATCACATTTCTCAGATTGGGCCTGACTCGCATTTTGTTTTTCCATCTCTGTGATGATGTGACTACAGAAATAGCACTAGGGGGGGCTCTTTTTACATAGGGCCCCGGGTTGGTTTGATTTTTAATGTGACAATAAGTCCCGGCAACGCTGAGACCCAGTGCATCCTAGCTATGGGAGATACCAGGTGAAAGGCGAGGGGGGATGGGTGGTGGGGCTGTTGTTGGTGTAGTCGGCTTGTGCAGGGAAGAGTTGATAAGTATTGACATAGCCCTTGCTATATTGGGCGTGAGTGGAGCCATCTTAATGCCTGATTTGATCAGACTTTCAAAATGGCTGGGAAGGCCCATGGGTGAGAGTGGAGATGAGAAGGAGAATGAAGAATCTTTAGTGGGAGTAGATGTTGCAGGGGGAACCCAGGGATGGTCTGAAGGCAGGGGCGATGAAGATTGTTCCTTTGCTGGAGGCGGTGGAGGTGAATGTGGAGCAGCTGGAGCTGAATCCTTTGCTGGTGGTGGTGGAGCAGCTGCTGATGAATCCTTTGGTGGAGGCTGAGGTTGTGGTGCTTTTGATGTTGAAACATTGGCTCGGTCTCTGGCTGATGGAGCAGGAATTCTTCTCTCATTCCTCTCTTCTCTAACTATCTGCTCAGGACCCTGTCCAGGCCCAGTCCAATGCCTCAGAGCGTGGAGCAGGTTCTCTGTCAGCACCCTCACTCCACCTCTGCATAGGTGGGGGCCATTTCTCTTAAACAGGTCCTCTCGTTTCCAGAATAGATAGAAGTTCTCAATGTAGTGTAGTCCTCTTGGGGGACACTCTTTGGACAGCCATGTGTTCAGCTGAAGAAGCCGGCTAAACTTGTTTATCCTCCTGTCGATGTTTGGAAGAGGTACACTTATGAATGTTTTGATTTCCATTTTATCAAGCACGTCGAATAACTTCAAGAAGTCTTTTTTCAAAACTTCAGTCTGTTCCCGCCGCATGTCCACTGCACCCACGTGCACAATCAGCTGTTTAGCTCCTCCATGCTTAGCCATAATATTTGGAAGGAGTGACGTTATCTCAGAAACAGTGGCGCTTGGAAAAGAATGTGTGTTTATCTTTTCATGCGTCACGTGACTTATCGCGCCGTCCCCAACTAAAACAATGACCTTGGCTCCTGGCACAGATCCTTCTCGCTGTATTTTGGCCACGTCATCTTTCCTTTTTTCATTTAATTCCATCTCTGAAAGTGGTAAAAATCTGTTGGTGAGCTGTATTTTAGGTGACTTCACGTTATCTTTGTATCGTTTAGGCTTTGCTCCAAGTTTGTTCCAGAAACAGCCTGGTCTTTCTGGTTTTTAGACAGTTTTGGAAACGACACAGAGTCACTGCGGTTTAGGTTGAAAGTAGCAGTTTTTCTTGTAAAAAGTGTGCTCTTCTTACCGTCGGTTGACACAGGAATGATATCGTGAAGAACTTTTTCAGATTCCAAAACAAATATCCGTGTTTTCAGCTCATTAATTTCTTGTTGATATTTCCGACAGCGTTCACAGTCTTTCTCACTTCTTCTCCCGGACATGTCGCTGGCGTCAGATATGTCGTTAAAACTGGAAAAATGTTCTTAAAATCCTTGGTTTACTTGAAAAAGTCTAAAGCAAAAATGTTTGGAAGACAAAAACTGATTAAAAAGCAAAATAAATAAGGAAAGCAGCGATAGCAAGCGGAGCGAGCGAAAAAGCGTGTGCACTCTTCGGAAGCAGGGGAACTTGCCGTAGTGTGTTCCTGGTGGTATTGCAGTAGTATTTCATTATGGCAGTATTGCAGTAGTTGTTCCTGGTGGTACTTCAGTAGTATTGCAGTAGTATTCCTGGTGGTATTGCAGTAGTATTGCAGTAATGTGTTCCTGGTGGTATTGCAGTAGTATTGCAGTAGTATTGCAGTAGTGTGTTCCTGGTGGTACTTCAGTAGTATTGCAGTAGTTGTTCCTGGTGGTATTGCAGTAGTATTGCAGTATTGCAGTAGTTGTTCCTGGTGGTATTGCAGTAGTATTGCAGTAGTATTGCAGTAGTGTGTTCCTGGTGTTATTGCAGTGGTATTGCAGTAGTATTGTAGTAGTATTTCAATAGTTGTTCCTGGTGGTATTGCAGTAGTATTGCAGTATTGCAGTAGTTATTCCTGGCGGTATTGCAGTAGTATTGCAGTATTGCAGTAGTTGTTCCTGGTGGTATTGCAGTAGTATTGCAGTAGTATTGCAGTATTGCAGTAGTTGTTCCTGGTGGTACTTCAGTAGTATTGCTGTAGTATTGCAGTATTTCAGTAGTTGTTCCTGGTGGTACTTCAGTAGTATTGCAGTAGTATTGCAGTATTGCAGTAGTTGTTCCTGGTGGTACTTCAGTAGTATTGCAGTAGTATTGCAGTAGTTGTTCCTGGTGGTACTTCAGTAGTATTGCAGTAGTATTGCAGTAGTTCCAGGTGGTATTGCAGTAGTATTGCAGTAGTGTGTTCCTGGTGGTATTGCAGTAGTATTGCAGTAGTATTGCAGTAGTTGTTCCTGGTGGTATTGCAGTAGTATTTCATTATGGCAGTATTGCAGTAGTTGTTCCTGGTGGTACTTCAGTAGTATTGCAGTATTGCAGTAGTTGTTCCTGGTGGTACTTCAGTAGTATTGCAGTAGTATTCCTGGTGGTATTGCAGTAGTATTTCTTTATGGCAGTATTGCAGTAGTTGTTCCTGGTGGTACTTCAGTAGTATTGCAGTATTGCAGTAGTTGTTCCTGGTGGTACTTCAGTAGTATTGCAGTAGTATTCCTGGTGGTATTGCAGTAGTATTGCAGTAGTGTGTTCCTGGTGGTATTGCAGTAGTATTGCAGTAGTATTGCAGTAGTTGTTCCTGGTGGTACTTCAGTAGTATTGCAGTATTGCAGTAGTTGTTCCTGGTGGTATTGCAGTAGTATTGCAGTAGTGTGTTCCTGGTGGTATTGCAGTAGTATTGCAGTATTGTAGTAGTTGTTCCTGGTGGTACTTCAGTAGTATTGCAGTAGTGTGTTCCTGGTGGTATTGCAGTAGTATTGCAGTAGTGTGTTCCTGGTGGTATTGCAGTAGTATTGCAGTATTGTAGTAGTTGTTCCTGGTGGTACTTCAGTAGTATTGCAGTAGTGTGTTACTGGTGGTATTGCAGTAGTATTGCAGTAGTATTGCAGTATTGCAGTAGTTGTTCCTGGTGGTACTTCAGTAGTATTGCAGTAGTATTGCAGTATTGCAGTAGTTGTTCCTGGTGGTACTTCAGTAGTATTGCAGTATTGCAGTAGTTGTTCCTGGTGGTACTTCAGTAGTATTGCAGTAGTATTGCAGTATTGCAGTAGTTCCAGGTGGTATTGCAGTAGTATTGCAGTAGTGTGTTCCTGGTGGTATTGCAGTAGTATTGCAGTAGTATTGCAGTAGTTGTTCCTGGTGGTATTGCAGTAGTATTTCTTTATGGCAGTATTGCAGTAGTTGTTCCTGGTGGTATTTCAGTAGTATTGCAGTAGTTGTTCCTGGTGGTACTTCAGTAGTATTGCAGTAGTATTCCTGGTGGTATTGCAGTAGTATTGCAGTAGTGTGTTCCTGGTGGTATTGCAGTAGTATTGCAGTAGTGTGTTCCTGGTGGTATTGCAGTAGTATTGCAGTATTGCAGTAGTTGTTCCTGGTGGTACTTCAGTAGTATTGCAGTATTGCAGTAGTTGTTCCTGGTGGTACTTCAGTAGTATTGCTGTAGTATTGCAGTAGTTGTTCCTGGTGGTACTTCAGTAGTATTGCAGTATTGCAGTAGTTGTTCCTGGTGGTACTTCAGTAGTATTGCAGTATTGCAGTAGTTGTTCCTGGTGGTACTTCAGTAGTATTGCAGTAGTATTCCTGGTGGTATTGCAGTAGTATTGCAGTAGTATTGCAGTAGTTGTTCCTGGTGGTATTGCAGTAGTATTTCTTTATGGCAGTATTGCAGTAGTTGTTCCTGGTGGTACTTCAGTAGTATTGCAGTAGTTGTTCCTGGTGGTACTTCAGTAGTATTGCAGTAGTATTCCTGGTGGTATTGCAGTAGTATTGCAGTAGTGTGTTCCTGGTGGTATTGCAGTAGTATTGCAGTAGTGTGTTCCTGGTGGTATTGCAGTAGTATTGCAGTAGTATTGCAGTAGTTGTTCCTGGTGGTACTTCAGTAGTATTGCAGTATTGCAGTAGTTGTTCCTGGTGGTACTTCAGTAGTATTGCAGTATTGCAGTAGTTGTTCCTGGTGGTACTTCAGTAGTATTGCAGTAGTATTCCTGGTGGTATTGCAGTAGTATTGCAGTAGTGTGTTCCTGGTGGTACTTCAGTAGTATTGCAGTAGTATTGCAGTAGTATTGCAGTATTGCAGTAGTTGTTCCTGGTGGTACTTCAGTAGTATTGCAGTAGTATTGCAGTATTGCAGTAGTTGTTCCTGGTGGTACTTCAGTAGTATTGCAGTAGTATTGCAGTAGTTGTTCCTGGTGGTACTTCAGTAGTATTGCAGCAGTATTGCAGTAGTTGTTCCTGGTGGTACTTGAGTAGTATTGCAGTAGTATTGCAGTATTGCAGTAGTTGTTCCTGGTGGTACTTCAGTAGTATTGCAGTAGTATTGCAGTAGTATTGCAGTAGTTGTTCCTGGTGGTACTTCAGTAGTATTGCAGTATTGCAGTAGTTGTTCCTGGTGGTATTGCAGTAGTATTGCAGTAGTGTGTTCCTGGTAGTATTGCAGTAGTTATTCCTGGCGGTATTGCAGTATTGCAGTAGTTGTTCCTGGTAGTATTGCAGTAGTTCCAGGTGGTATTGCAGTAGTATTGCAGTAGTGTGTTCCTGGTGGTATTGCAGTAGTATTTCATTATGGCAGTATTGCAGTAGTTGTTCCTGGTGGTACTTCAGTAGTATTGCAGTAGTATTCCTGGTGGTATTGCAGTAGTATTGCAGTAATGTGTTCCTGGTGGTATTGCAGTAGTATTGCAGTAGTATTGCAGTAGTGTGTTCCTGGTGGTACTTCAGTAGTATTGCAGTAGTTGTTCCTGGTGGTATTGCAGTAGTATTGCAGTATTGCAGTAGTTGTTCCTGGTGGTATTGCAGTAGTATTGCAGTAGTATTGCAGTAGTGTGTTCCTGGTGTTATTGCAGTGGTATTGCAGTAGTATTGTAGTAGTATTTCAATAGTTGTTCCTGGTGGTATTGCAGTAGTATTGCAGTATTGCAGTAGTTATTCCTGGCGGTATTGCAGTAGTATTGCAGTATTGCAGTAGTTGTTCCTGGTGGTATTGCAGTAGTATTGCAGTATTGCAGTAGTTGTTCCTGGTGGTACTTCAGTAGTATTGCTGTAGTATTGCAGTATTTCAGTAGTTGTTCCTGGTGGTACTTCAGTAGTATTGCAGTAGTATTGCAGTATTGCAGTAGTTGTTCCTGGTGGTACTTCAGTAGTATTGCAGTAGTATTGCAGTAGTTGTTCCTGGTGGTACTTCAGTAGTATTGCAGTAGTATTGCAGTATTGCAGTAGTTCCAGGTGGTATTGCAGTAGTATTGCAGTAGTATTGCAGTAGTTGTTCCTGGTGGTATTGCAGTAGTATTTCATTATGGCAGTATTGCAGTAGTTGTTCCTGGTGGTACTTCAGTAGTATTGCAGTATTGCAGTAGTTGTTCCTGGTGGTACTTCAGTAGTATTGCAGTAGTATTCCTGGTGGTATTGCAGTAGTATTTCTTTATGGCAGTATTGCAGTAGTTGTTCCTGGTGGTACTTCAGTAGTATTGCAGTATTGCAGTAGTTGTTCCTGGTGGTACTTCAGTAGTATTGCAGTAGTATTCCTGGTGGTATTGCAGTAGTATTGCAGTAGTGTGTTCCTGGTGGTATTGCAGTAGTATTGCAGTAGTATTGCAGTAGTTGTTCCTGGTGGTACTTCAGTAGTATTGCAGTATTGCAGTAGTTGTTCCTGGTGGTATTGCAGTAGTATTGCAGTAGTGTGTTCCTGGTGGTATTGCAGTAGTATTGCAGTATTGTAGTAGTTGTTCCTGGTGGTACTTCAGTAGTATTGCAGTAGTGTGTTCCTGGTGGTATTGCAGTAGTATTGCAGTAGTGTGTTCCTGGTGGTATTGCAGTAGTATTGCAGTATTGTAGTAGTTGTTCCTGGTGGTACTTCAGTAGTATTGCAGTAGTGTGTTACTGGTGGTATTGCAGTAGTATTGCAGTAGTATTGCAGTATTGCAGTAGTTGTTCCTGGTGGTACTTCAGTAGTATTGCAGTAGTATTGCAGTATTGCAGTAGTTGTTCCTGGTGGTACTTCAGTAGTATTGCAGTATTGCAGTAGTTGTTCCTGGTGGTACTTCAGTAGTATTGCAGTAGTATTGCAGTATTGCAGTAGTTCCAGGTGGTATTGCAGTAGTATTGCAGTAGTGTGTTCCTGGTGGTATTGCAGTAGTATTGCAGTAGTATTGCAGTAGTTGTTCCTGGTGGTATTGCAGTAGTATTTCTTTATGGCAGTATTGCAGTAGTTGTTCCTGGTGGTATTTCAGTAGTATTGCAGTAGTTGTTCCTGGTGGTACTTCAGTAGTATTGCAGTAGTATTCCTGGTGGTATTGCAGTAGTATTGCAGTAGTGTGTTCCTGGTGATATTGCAGTAGTATTGCAGTAGTGTGTTCCTGGTGGTATTGCAGTAGTATTGCAGTATTGCAGTAGTTGTTCCTGGTGGTACTTCAGTAGTATTGCAGTATTGCAGTAGTTGTTCCTGGTGGTACTTCAGTAGTATTGCTGTAGTATTGCAGTAGTTGTTCCTGGTGGTACTTCAGTAGTATTGCAGTATTGCAGTAGTTGTTCCTGGTGGTACTTCAGTAGTATTGCAGTATTGCAGTAGTTGTTCCTGGTGGTACTTCAGTAGTATTGCAGTAGTATTCCTGGTGGTATTGCAGTAGTATTGCAGTAGTTGTTCCTGGTGGTATTGCAGTAGTATTTCTTTATGGCAGTATTGCAGTAGTTGTTCCTGGTGGTACTTCAGTAGTATTGCAGTAGTTGTTCCTGGTGGTACTTCAGTAGTATTGCAGTAGTATTCCTGGTGGTATTGCAGTAGTATTGCAGTAGTGTGTTCCTGGTGGTATTGCAGTAGTATTGCAGTAGTGTGTTCCTGGTGGTATTGCAGTAGTATTGCAGTAGTATTGCAGTAGTTGTTCCTGGTGGTACTTCAGTAGTATTGCAGTATTGCAGTAGTTGTTCCTGGTGGTACTTCAGTAGTATTGCAGTATTGCAGTAGTTGTTCCTGGTGGTACTTCAGTAGTATTGCAGTAGTATTCCTGGTGGTATTGCAGTAGTATTGCAGTAGTGTGTTCCTGGTGGTATTGCAGTAGTATTGCAGTAGTTGTTCCTGGTGGTATTGCAGTAGTATTGCAGTAGTGTGTTCCTGGTGGTATTGCAGTAGTATTGCAGTAGTATTGCAGTAGTTGTTCCTGGTGGTACTTCAGTCTAATCTTGTGCTGGTGATTGCGGTCAGAGGTCGTGGACATCATTTGTCCATTACAGCTTTTTACTGTAAAACTCTTAGAGAGCGAGCCACATAAGAAGCCATTTCACAAACACAGTAATCTGCTGCGGCCCAGACCCGGATCATAACCGGATCAGGCCCGGATCAAGCCCGGTCTTGGTCTCAGGACGAGGCCGAGGCCCAGAGTAATCCTCACATTAAGGCCACGCAGGCTCTAATTGTTTGGACGAATCACTTTAGAGATTGGATTAAAGTCGCTGCATCTGATACTGCGCCATTAAGGAATTATGAAAACATGGAGCAGTACTTGTGTCCATGTACTTGTACTGCTGCTAGTACTTGTACTGCTGCTATTTACTGCTGCTAGTACTTGTACTGCTGCTATTTACTGCTGCTAGTACTTGTACTGCTGCTATTTACTGCTGCTAGTACTTGTACTGCTGCTAATTACTGCTGCTATTTACTGCTGCTAGTACTTGTACTGCTGTTATTTACTGCTGCTAGTACTTGTACTGCTGTTATTTACTGCTGCTAGTACTTGTACTGCTGCTATTTACTGCTGCTAGTACTTGTACTGCTGTTATTTACTGCTGCTAGTACTTGTACTGCTGCTAATTACTGCTGCTAGTACTTGTACTGCTGCTATTTACTGCTGCTAGTACTTGTACTGCTGTTATTTACTGCTGCTAGTACTTGTACTGCTGTTATTTACTGCTGCTAGTACTTGTACTGCTGTTATTTACTGCTGCTAGTACTTGTACTGCTGCTAATTACTGCTGCTAGTACTTGTACTGCTGTTATTTACTGCTGCTAGTACTTGTACTGCTGTTATTTACTGCTGCTAGTACTTGTACTGCTGTTATTTACTGCTGCTAGTACTTGTACTGCTGCTATTTACTGCTGCTAGTACTTGTACTGCTGCTAATTACTGCTGCTATTTACTGCTGCTAGTACTTGTACTGCTGTTATTTACTGCTGCTAGTACTTGTACTGCTGTTATTTACTGCTGCTAGTACTTGTACTGCTGCTATTTACTGCTGCTAGTACTTGTACTGCTGTTATTTACTGCTGCTAGTACTTGTACTGCTGCTAATTACTGCTGCTAGTACTTGTACTGCTGCTATTTACTGCTGCTAGTACTTGTACTGCTGTTATTTACTGCTGCTAGTACTTGTACTGCTGTTATTTACTGCTGCTAGTACTTGTACTGCTGTTATTTACTGCTGCTAGTACTTGTACTGCTGTTATTTACTGCTGCTAGTACTTGTACTGCTGCTAATTACTGCTGCTAGTACTTGTACTGCTGTTATTTACTGCTGCTAGTACTTGTACTGCTGTTATTTACTGCTGCTAGTACTTGTACTGCTGTTATTTACTGCTGCTAGTACTTGTACTGCTGCTATTTACTGCTGCTATTACTTGTACTGCTGTTATTTACTGCTGCTAGTACTTGTACTGCTGTTATTTACTGCTGCTAGTACTTGTACTGCTGCTATTTACTGCTGCTAGTACTTGTACTGCTGCTATTTACTGCTGTTATTTACTGCTGCTAGTACTTGTACTGCTGCTAATTACTGCTGCTAGTACTTGTACTGCTGCTATTTACTGCTGCTAGTACTTGTACTGCTGTTATTTACTGCTGCTAGTACTTGTACTGCTGTTATTTACTGCTGCTAGTACTTGTACTGCTGTTATTTACTGCTGCTAGTACTTGTACTGCTGTTATTTACTGCTGCTAGTACTTGTACTGCTGCTAATTACTGCTGCTAGTACTTGTACTGCTGTTATTTACTGCTGCTAGTACTTGTACTGCTGTTATTTACTGCTGCTAGTACTTGTACTGCTGTTATTTACTGCTGCTAGTACTTGTACTGCTGCTATTTACTGCTGCTATTACTTGTACTGCTGTTATTTACTGCTGCTAGTACTTGTACTGCTGTTATTTACTGCTGCTAGTACTTGTACTGCTGCTATTTACTGCTGCTAGTACTTGTACTGCTGCTATTTACTGCTGCTATTTACTGCTGCTAGTACTTGTACTGCTGTTATTTACTGCTGCTAGTACTTGTACTGCTGTTATTTACTGCTGCTAGTACTTGTACTGCTGCTATTTACTGCTGCTAGTACTTGTACTGCTGTTATTTACTGCTGCTAGTACTTGTACTGCTGCTAATTACTGCTGCTAGTACTTGTACTGCTGCTATTTACTGCTGCTAGTACTTGTACTGCTGTTATTTACTGCTGCTAGTACTTGTACTGCTGTTATTTACTGCTGCTAGTACTTGTACTGCTGTTATTTACTGCTGCTAGTACTTGTACTGCTGCTAATTACTGCTGCTAGTACTTGTACTGCTGTTATTTACTGCTGCTAGTACTTGTACTGCTGTTATTTACTGCTGCTAGTACTTGTACTGCTGTTATTTACTGCTGCTAGTACTTGTACTGCTGCTATTTACTGCTGCTAGTACTTGTACTGCTGTTATTTACTGCTGCTAGTACTTGTACTGCTGTTATTTACTGCTGCTAGTACTTGTACTGCTGTTATTTACTGCTGCTAGTACTTGTACTGCTGTTATTTACTGCTGCTAGTACTTGTACTGCTGCTATTTACTGCTGCTAGTACTTGTACTGCTGTTATTTACTGCTGCTAGTACTTGTACTGCTGTTATTTACTGCTGCTAGTACTTGTACTGCTGTTATTTACTGCTGCTAGTACTTGTACTGCTGCTAATTACTGCTGCTAGTACTTGTACTGCTGTTATTTACTGCTGCTAGTACTTGTACTGCTGTTATTTACTGCTGCTAGTACTTGTACTGCTGTTATTTACTGCTGCTAGTACTTGTACTGCTGCTATTTACTGCTGCTAGTACTTGTACTGCTGTTATTTACTGCTGCTAGTACTTGTACTGCTGTTATTTACTGCTGCTAGTACTTGTACTGCTGTTATTTACTGCTGCTAGTACTTGTACTGCTGTTATTTACTGCTGCTAGTACTTGTACTGCTGCTATTTACTGCTGCTAGTACTTGTACTGCTGCTATTTACTGCTGCTAGTACTTGTACTGCTGCTAATTACTGCTGCTATTTACTGCTGCTAGTACTTGTACTGCTGTTATTTACTGCTGCTAGTACTTGTACTGCTGTTATTTACTGCTGCTAGTACTTGTACTGCTGCTATTTACTGCTGCTAGTACTTGTACTGCTGTTATTTACTGCTGCTAGTACTTGTACTGCTGCTAATTACTGCTGCTAGTACTTGTACTGCTGCTATTTACTGCTGCTAGTATTTGTACTGCTGTTATTTACTGCTGCTAGTACTTGTACTGCTGTTATTTACTGCTGCTAGTACTTGTACTGCTGTTATTTACTGCTGCTAGTACTTGTACTGCTGCTAATTACTGCTGCTAGTACTTGTACTGCTGTTATTTACTGCTGCTAGTACTTGTACTGCTGTTATTTACTGCTGCTAGTACTTGTACTGCTGTTATTTACTGCTGCTAGTACTTGTACTGCTGCTATTTACTGCTGCTAGTACTTGTACTGCTGTTATTTACTGCTGCTAGTACTTGTACTGCTGTTATTTACTGCTGCTAGTACTTGTACTGCTGTTATTTACTGCTGCTAGTACTTGTACTGCTGCTATTTACTGCTGCTAGTACTTGTACTGCTGCTATTTACTGCTGCAAGGATCTGGTTATGATCCTGGTCTCGTTTCAGATCTGGTTATGATCCTGGTCTCGTGTCAGATCTGGTTATGATCCTGGTCTCGTCAGATCTGGTTATGATCCTGGTCTCGTCAGATCTGGTTATGATCCTGGTCTCGTCAGATCTGGTTATGATCCTGGTCTCGTCAGATCTGGTTATGATCCTGGTCTCGTCAGATCTGGTTATGATCCTGGTCTTGTGTCAGATCTGGTTATGATCCTGGTCTCGTCAGATCTGGTTATGATCCTGGTCTTGTGTCAGATCTGGTTATGATCCTGGTCTCGTCAGATCTGGTTATGATCCTGGTCTCGTCAGATCTGGTTATGATCCTGGTCTCGTCAGATCTGGTTATGATCCTGGTCTCGTCAGATCTGGTTATGATCCTGGTCTTGTGTCAGATCTGGTTATGATCCTGGTCTCGTCAGATCTGGTTATGATCCTGGTCTCGTCAGATCTGGTTATGATCCTGGTCTCGTCAGATCTGGTTATGATCCTGGTCTCGTCAGATCTGGTTATGATCCTGGTCTCGTCAGATCTGGTTATGATCCTGGTCTCGTCAGATCTGGTTATGATCCTGGTCTTGTGTCAGATCTGGTTATGATCCTGGTCTCGTCAGATCTGGTTATGATCCTGGTCTTGTGTCAGATCTGGTTATGATCCTGGTCTCGTCAGATCTGGTTATGATCCTGGTCTCGTCAGATCTGGTTATGATCCTGGTCTTGTCAGATCTGGTTATGATCCTGGTCTCGTCAGATCTGGTTATGATCCTGGTCTCGTCAGATCTGGTTATGATCCTGGTCTTGTGTCAGATCTGGTTATGATCCTGGTCTCGTCAGATCTGGTTATGATCCTGGTCTCGTCAGATCTGGTTATGATCCTGGTCTCGTCAGATCTGGTTATGATCCTGGTCTCGTCAGATCTGGTTATGATCCTGGTCTTGTGTCAGATCTGGTTATGATCCTGGTCTCGTCAGATCTGGTTATGATCCTGGTCTCGTCAGATCTGGTTATGATCCTGGTCTCGTCAGATCTGGTTATGATCCTGGTCTCGTCAGATCTGGTTATGATCCTGGTCTCGTCAGATCTGGTTATGATCCTGGTCTTGTGTCAGATCTGGTTATGATCCTGGTCTCGTCAGATCTGGTTATGATCCTGGTCTCGTCAGATCTGGTTATGATCCTGGTCTTGTGTCAGATCTGGTTATGATCCTGGTCTCGTCAGATCTGGTTATGATCCTGGTCTTGTGTCAGATCTGGTTATGATCCTGGTCTCGTCAGATCTGGTTATGATCCTGGTCTTGTGTCAGATCTGGTTATGATCCTGGTCTCGTCAGATCTGGTTATGATCCTGGTCTCGTCAGATCTGGTTATGATCCTGGTCTTGTGTCAGATCTGGTTATGATCCTGGTCTCGTCAGATCTGGTTATGATCCTGGTCTCGTCAGATCTGGTTATGATCCTGGTCTTGTGTCAGATCTGGTTATGATCCTGGTCTCGTCAGATCTGGTTATGATCCTGGTCTTGTGTCAGATCCGGTTATGATCCTGGTCTCGTCAGATCTGGTTATGATCCTGGTCTCGTCAGATCTGGTTATGATCCTGGTCTCGTCAGATCTGGTTATGATCCTGGTCTCGTCAGATCTGGTTATGATCCTGGTCTCGTCAGATCTGGTTATGATCCTGGTCTTGTGTCAGATCCGGTTATGATCCTGGTCTCGTCAGATCTGGTTATGATCCTGGTCTCGTCAGATCTGGTTATGATCCTGGTCTCGTCAGATCTGGTTATGATCCTGGTCTTGTGTCAGATCTGGTTATGATCCTGGTCTCGTCAGATCTGGTTATGATCCTGGTCTTGTGTCAGATCTGGTTATGATCCTGGTCTCGTCAGATCTGGTTATGATCCTGGTCTCGTCAGATCTGGTTATGATCCTGGTCTTGTCAGATCTGGTTATGATCCTGGTCTCGTCAGATCTGGTTATGATCCTGGTCTCGTCAGATCTGGTTATGATCCTGGTCTTGTGTCAGATCTGGTTATGATCCTGGTCTCGTCAGATCTGGTTATGATCCTGGTCTCGTCAGATCTGGTTATGATCCTGGTCTTGTCAGATCTGGTTATGATCCTGGTCTCGTCAGATCTGGTTATGATCCTGGTCTCGTCAGATCTGGTTATGATCCTGGTCTTGTGTCAGATCTGGTTATGATCCTGGTCTCGTCAGATCTGGTTATGATCCTGGTCTCGTCAGATCTGGTTATGATCCTGGTCTCGTCAGATCTGGTTATGATCCTGGTCTTGTGTCAGATCTGGTTATAATCCTGGTCTCGTCAGATCTGGTTATGATCCTGGTCTCGTCAGATCTGGTTATGATCCTGGTCTCGTCAGATCTGGTTATGATCCTGGTCTCGTCAGATCTGGTTATGATCCTGGTCTCGTCAGATCTGGTTATGATCCTGGTCTCGTCAGATCTGGTTATGATCCTGGTCTCGTCAGATCTGGTTATGATCCTGGTCTTGTGTTGCAGGAGTCTCGGCGTGGCTCACGGTGAACTTCCTGCTTGGGGCCGTAGGTGGCGCTGCTGCGTCTGTGGGGATCCTGGACCTGGGAGGCGGCTCCACTCAGGTCACCTTCAGCCCGAGGTCAAAGGTCAGAGACAGTGGTTACTTCCTGTTTCCGTGTCATGCGGCGGCCATCTTGTGCCTCATGTTTACTTCACTGTAAAAGAAGAACTCCAGCTGAAGGTGGGAGGGCATCTGTGGTAAGTGTTAATGTCCAGCTGAAGGTGGGAGGGCATCTGTGGTAAGTGTTTATCACAGTTTGACTTTTTTAAGGTGCAGTTTGTGACGAAATAAGAGTTTAAAATGACGAATGACGATGATGGAAGTGGAGCTGAGTCCCTCTGTGATGTCATCAGTATGCGACACATGGTTGGACTAAATAAAGGTGTTTTATGGTCTTATTGTGTCGGATCAGAACTGTTGTGTCATGGATGTGGAGTGAGGCTCTTGGTTACAGTCTGGTTGCTATGGTAACAGCTGTGACATCACCTCTGTGTCATATCTGTGCTCGTGTCCAACAGGAAGTACAATCCTCGTGTCCAACAGGAAGTACAATCCTCGTGTCCAACAGGAAGTACAATCCTCGTGTCCAACAGGAAGTACAATCCTCGTGTCCAACAGGAAGTACAATCCTCGTGTCCAACAGGAAGTACAATCCTCGTGTCCAACAGGAAGTACAATCCTCGTGTCCAACAGGAAGTACAATCCTCGTGTCCAACAGGAAGTACAATCCTCGTGTCCAACAGGAAGTACAATCCTCGTGTTCAACAGGAAGTACAATCCTCGTGTCCAACAGGAAGTACAATCCTCGTGTCCAACAGGAAGTACAATCCTCGTGTCCAACAGGAAGTACAATCCTCGTGTCCAACAGGAAGTACAATCCTCGTGTCCAACAGGAAGTACAATCCTCGTGTCCAACAGGAAGTACAATCCTCGTGTCCAACAGGAAGTACAATCATAAACAAAAAACGGGCAAATCTGAAATATAAATGTGTTTGAGTCAAATGTGTTCAAACTGAGACTTTAAAAGAAAATGATGATTAAGAAGTGCAGTTCTTCAGGTTACTTCAGGTTACCATGGCGACGCCGTCTCTAAACCTGATTATAACCCATGGGTCACATGTAACATTAGGGTATGAGGTCAGAGGTCACTGTGGTCCTGATGAGGTTCTTTGTGTCTTCAGTTTGTTGAGTCTCAGACCTCAGACCTGCAGACGCTCAGGCTCTTCAGCGCCACCTACAGACTCTACACTCACAGGTACCACCAGGAGGGACCGGGACTAGGACTAGACCTGGACCGGGACTAGGACTGGACCTGGACCGGGACCGGGACTAGGACTGGACCTGGACCTGGACCACTAGGTGTGACCCTTCACAATAAGAGCGTGTGTGAGTCTCTTAATAAAAGTGTCTCTTACAGTTATCTGGGCCTGGGGCTGATGGAGGCTCGAGCGGCAGTTTTGGGACGACCCTCATCTGCTCCTGGTGAGTCCTGGTTCAGACCCGGTTTAGGGCCGGTTCAGACCCGGTTTAGGGCCGGTTTATACCTGTATTATACCCGGTTTAGTCCTGGTTTAGGCCCGGTTCAGACCCGGTTTTAAGCTTCATTAACCGTATTAAAAGAGTAAATAATAATGTTACAGTAAAGCGATGTGTTTGTGGCTGTTCTTTTGCGTTGCCGCGGTAACTGGGTCAGGGCTGGAACATAACTTAAGCTCCGCCTCCAGAGGATTAATAAGCCATTATCTGATCTTTTAATAACTGTGGCTCCAAGATTAAAGCAGCAGATGTTCCCTGTGTGGACATGTCTCAGAGACACGCCCACTGTCTCTGATGTCCCGCCCTCAAGACCTGACAAACCACACCCATTTTGTCATCAGCATTTCATTGGCTCATATTATTTCTTTGACAAGCGGACACTCTGACCTCACTCTGACCACACTCTGACCTCACTCTGACCTCACTCTGACCACACTCTGACCACACTCTGACCACACTCTGACCACACTCTAACCTCACTCTGACCACACTCTGACCTCACTCTGACCTCACTCTGACCTCACTCTAACCTCACTTTGACCTCACTCTGACCTCACTCTGACCACACTCTGACCTCACTCTAACCTCACTCTGACCACACTCTGACCACACTCTGACCTCACTCTAACCTCACTTTGACCTCACTCTGACCACACTCTGACCTCACTCTAACCTCACTTTGACCTCACTCTGACCTCACTCTGACCTCACTCCGACCTCACTCCGACCTCACTCTGACCTCACTCTGACCTCACTCTGACCTCACTCTGACCTCACTCTGACCTCACTCCGACCTCACTCTGACCTCACTCTAACCTCACTCTGACCTCACTCTGACCTCACTCTGACCTCACTCTGACCACACTCTGACCACACTCTGACCACACTCTGACCACACTCTGACCTCACTCTGACCTCACTCTAACCTCACTCTGACCTCACTCTGACCACACTCTGACCACACTCCGACCTCACTCCGACCTCACTCCGACCTCACTCCGACCTCACTCTGACCACACTCTGACCTCACTCTGACCTCACTCTGACCACACTCTGACCTCACTCTAACCTCACTCTGACCACACTCTGACCTCACTCTGACCACACTCTGACCTCACTCTGACCTCACTCTGACCTCACTCTGACCACACTCTGACCACACTCTGACCACACTCTGACCTCACTCTGACCACACTCTAACCTCACTCTGACCTCACTCTAACCTCACTCTGACCACACTCTGACCTCACTTTGACCTCACTCTGACCACACTCTGACCACACTCTGACCTCACTCCGACCTCACTCCGACCTCACTCTGACCTCACTCTGACCTCACTCTGACCACACTCTAACCTCACTTTGACCACACTCTGACCACACTCTGACCTCACTCCGACCACACTCCGACCTCACTCTGACCTCACTCTGACCACACTCTGACCTCACTCTGACCTCACTCTGACCTCACTCTGACCACACTCTGACCTCACTCTGACCACACTCTAACCTCACTCTGACCACACTCTGACCTCACTCTGACCACACTCTGACCTCACTCTGACCACACTCTGACCACACTCTGACCTCACTCTGACCAGAGGAGGCGTGTCTGTGCTCCTCCACAGGGGGCGCTCTCTGGCTCAGTCCCTGCTTGGTTCCAGACTCTGTTGGTTCTTGGGAGCACGATCACGTCCTCTACAGTCTGCGAGGTCAGAGGTCACACACAGGTGAGACTTTTCAGACAAATGTGAGTCTGTGGTTCCCCCCGTGCTCCTGTGGTTCTCCCGTGGTTCCCCCCCGTGCTCCTGTGGTTCTCCTGTGGTTCCCCCCGTGCTCCAGTAGTTCTCTTGTGGTTCTCCTGTGGTTCCCCCCGTGCTCCAGTGGTTCTCTTGTGGTTCTCCTGTGGTTCCCCCCGTGCTCCTGTGGTCCCCCCCGTGCTCCAGTAGTTCTCCTGTGGTCCTCTCTGTGCTCCTGTGGTTCCCCCCGTGCTCCAGTTGTTCTCCTGTGGTTCTCCCCGTGCTCCAGAGGTTCTCCTGTGGTTCTCCTGTGGTTCCCACCGTGCTCCAGAGGTTCTCCTGTGGTTCTCCTGTGGTTCCCACCGTGCTCCAGAGGTTCTCCTGTGGTTCTCCTGTGGTTCCCACCGTGCTCCAGAGGTTCTCCTGTGGTTCTCCTGTGGTTCTCCTGTGGTTCCCACCAAGCTCCTGTGGTTCTCCCCGTGCTCCTGTGGTTCTCCTGTGGTTCCCACCAAGCTCCTGTGGTTCTCCCCGTGCTCCTGTGGTTCTCCTGTGGTTCCCACCAAGCTCCTGTGGTTCTCCCCGTGCTCCTGTGGTTCTCCTGTGGTTCCCACCGTGCTCCTGTGGTTCTCCTGTGGTTCTCCTGTGGTTCTCCCTGTGCTCCTGTGGTTCCCCCCGTGCTCCTGTGGTTCTCCCATGGTTCCCCCCGTGCTCCAGTGGTTCTTCTGTGGTTCCCCCCGTGCTCCAGTGGTTCTCCTGTGGTTCCCCCCGTGCTCCTGTGGTTCCCCCCGTGCTCCTGTGGTTCTCCCCGTGCTCCTGTGGTTCTCCTGTGGTTCCCCCCGTGCTCCAGTGGTTCTCCTGTGGTTCTCCCCGTGCTCCAGAGGTTCTCCTGTGGTTCTCCTGTGGTTCTCACCTCTGGTGTGTTCTGCAGGTTCCGTGTTCCAGGCGTGTTCTGAGCGTGTTCGCTCCGTCCTGAAGGACACGGTCAGACCTGTGGAACAACAGCAGACGTTCTACGCTTTCTCCTACTACTATGACCGAGCGGAGGACATCCAGGCCCTACGTGAGGGAGGGCATCTGACACAGGGAGGGCATCTGACACAGGGGGAGGGGCATCTGACACAGGGAGGGCATCTGACACAGAGGGAGGGGCATCTGACACAGGGAGGGCATCTGACACAGGGGGAGGGGCCTCTGACACAGGGGGAGGGGCCTCTGACACAGGGGGAGGGGCATCTGACACAGGGAGGGCATCTGACACAGGGGGAGGGGCCTCTGACACAGGGGGAGGGGCATCTGACACAGGGAGGGGCATCTGACACAGGGGGAGGGGCATCTGACACAGGGAGGGCATCTGACACAGGGGAGGGGCATCTGACACAGGGAGGGCATCTGACACAGGGGGAGGGGCATCTGACACAGGGAGGGCATCTGACACAGGGGGAGGGGCCTCTGACACAGGGAGGGCATCTGACACAGGGGGAGGGGCCTCTGACACAGGGGGAGGGGCATCTGACACAGGGGGAGGGGCATCTGACACAGGGGGAGGGGCCTCTGACACAGGGGGAGGGGCCTCTGACACAGGGGGAGGGGCATCTGACACAGGGGGAGGGGCCTCTGACACAGGGGGAGGGGCATCTGACACAGGGGGAGGGGCCTCTGACAGAAGGTCTGGTCCAGAAACAGATCATGTTCTCGTTCTTCATGTTCTGTTCTCTGCAGTTTAATCTGTCTCTGGTTCAGTCAGAATCCTCAGGCAAACTCTCAGGGTCAGAGGTCAGGGTCAGAGGTCAGGGGTCAGGGTCAGAGGAGTTAGTTTTGGGGAGAATGTCACATCTGGATCTACATGTGTTTGTTGCAGATGGAGACAAAGGAGGCTCAGTGTCAGTCAAAGACTTTTCTTCTGCAGCTCAGAGAGGTGAGACTGCCCCCTGCTGGACGCTCACTGCCCCCAGCTGGACGCTCACTGCCCCCTGCTGGACGCTCACTGCCCCCTGCTGGACGCTCACTGCCCCCTGCTGGACGCTCACTGCCCCCTGCCTGACGCTCACTGCCCCCTGCCTGACGCTCACTGCTCCCTGCTGGACGCTCACTGCCCCCTGCTGGACGCTCACTGCCCCCTGCCTGACGCTCACTGCCCCCTGCCTGACGCTCACTGCTCCCTGCTGGACGCTCACTGCCCCCTGCTGGACGCTCACTGCCCCCTGCTGGACGCTCACTGCCCCCTGCTGGACGCTCACTGCCCCCTGCCTGACGCTCACTGCCCCCTGCCTGACGCTCACTGCTCCCTGCTGGACGCTCACTGCCCCCTGCTGGACGCTCACTGCTGGACGCTCACTGCACCTGTAACATGACATGTGTTTATGTTTGTTGTTTGTGCTGCTCCAGTTTGTGAAGGTCAAGCCCTGAAGTCTGACCAGAGCCTGTTCCTGTGTCTGGACCTGGTCTACATCTCAGTCCTGCTCCAGGAGCTGGGATTCAGCCCCGACTCTGAGCTCAAGGTCCGGCACTGTCCAGAAGTACTTCTGTTTTTACTCCCGTTTAGTCTTGTCTACACCTTTTTAGACCTGTTTTTAGTCCTGTTTAGACCTGTGTTTATTTCTGTTTAGAACTGTGTTTGGACCTGTTTTTAGTCCTGTTTAAGTCCTGTTTAGACCTGTGTTTAGACCTGTTTTTAGACCTGTTTTTAGTCTTGTTTTTAGTCCTGTTTTTAGACCTGTTTTTAGTCCTGTTTTTAGTCCTGTTTAGTCTTGTCTGCACCTGTTTTTAGTCATGTTTTTAGTCTTGTTTGGACCTGTTTTTAGTCCTGTTTTTAGTTTTGTTTGGACCTGTTTAGTCCTGTTTTTAGTCCTGTTTTTAGTCCTGTTTGGACCTGTTTTTAGTCCTGTTTAGACCTGTGTTTGGACCTGTTTTTAGTCCTGTTTTAGTCCTGTTTAGACCTGTGTTTAGACCTGTTTTTAGACCTGTTTTTAGTCTTGTTTTTAGTCCTGTTTTTAGACCTGTTTTTAGTCCTGTTTTAGTCCTGTTTAGTCTTGTCTACACCTGTTTTTAGTCCTGTTTTTAGACCTGTTTTTAGTCCTGTTTAGTCTTGTCTGCACCTGTTTTTAGTCATGTTTTTAGTCCTGTTTGGACCTGTTTTTAGTCCTGTTTTTAGTTTTGTTTGGACCTGTTTAGTCCTGTTTTTAGTCCTGTTTTTAGTCCTGTTTGGACCTGTTTTTAGTCCTGTTTAGACCTGTTTTTAGTCCTGTTTTAGTCCCGTTTAGTCTTGTCTACACCTGTTTTTAGTCCTGTTTAGACCTGTTTTTAGTCCTGTTTAGACCTGTTTTTAGTCCTATTTTTAGTCCTTTTTAGTCCTGTTTTTAGTCCTGTTTAGACCTGTTTAGTCTTGTCTACACCTGTTTTTAGTCCTGTTTAGACCTGTTTTTAGTCCTGTTTTAGTCCTGTTTAGTCTTGTCTACACCTGTTTTTAGTCCTTTTTAGTCCTGTTTTTAGTCCTGTTTAGACCTGTTTTTAGTCCTGTTTTAGTCCTGTTTAGTCTTGTCTACACCTGTTTTTAGTCCTGTTTTTAGTCCTGTTTTTAGACCTGTTTTTAGTCCTGTTTTTAGTCCTGTTTAGACCTGTTTTTAGTCCTGTTTTAGTCCAGTTTAGTCTTGTCTACACCTGTTTTTAGTCCTGTTTTTAGTCCTGTTTAGACCTGTTTTTAGTCCTGTTTTAGTCCTTTTTAGTCATGTTTTTAGTCCTGTTTTTGTCCTGTTTAGACCTGTTTTTAGTCCTGTTTAGACCTGTTTTTAGTCCTGTTTTTAGTCCTGTTTTTAGTCCTGTTTTTAGTCCTGTTAAGACCTGTTTTTAGTCCTGTTTAGTCTTGTCTACACCTGTTTTTTGTCATGTTTTTAGTCCTGTTTTTAGTCCTGTTTTTAGTCCTGTTTAGTCCGGTTTTTAGTCCTGTTTTTAGTCCTGTTTTTAGTCCTTTTTAGTCCTGTTTTAAGTCCTGTTTAGACCTGTTTTTAGACCTGTTTTTAGTCCTGTTTTTAGTCCTTTTTAGTCATGTTTTTAGTCATGTTTTTAGTCCTGTTTGGACCTGTTTTTAGTCCTGTTTTTAGTCCTTTTTAGTCATTTTTAGTCATGTTTTTAGTCATGTTTTTAGTCCTTTTTAGACCTGTTTTTAGTCCTGTTTTTAGTCCTGTTAAGACCTGTTTTTAGTCCTGTTTTAGTCCTGTTTAGTCTTGTCTACACCTGTTTTTAGACCTGTTTTTAGTCCTGTTTTTAGTCCTTTTTAGTCCTTTTTAGTCATGTTTTTAGTTATGTTTTTAGTCCTTTTTAGTCCTGTTTTTAGTCCTGTTTTTGGTCCTGTTTTTAGTCCTTTTTAGTCCTTTTTAGTCCTGTTTAGTCCTGTTTAGACCTGTTTTTAGTCCTGTTAAGACCTGTTTTTAGTCCTGTTTTAGTCCTTTTTAGTCCTGTTTTTAGTCCTGTTTTTAGTCCTGTTTAGACCTGTTTTTAGTCCGGTTTTTAGTCCTGTTTTTAGTCTTGTTTTTAGTCTTGTTTTTAGTCCTGTTTTTAGTCCTGTTTTTAGTCCTGTTTAGTCCTTTTTAGTCCTGTTTAGTCCTGTTTTTAGTCCTGTTTAGTCCTGTTTTTAGTCCTTTTTAGTCATGTTTTTAGTCCTGTTTAGACCTGTTTTTAGACCTGTTTTTAGTCCTGTTAAGACCTGTTTTTAGTCCTGTTTTAGTCCTGTTTAGTCTTGTCTACACCTGTTTTTAGTCCTGTTTTTAGTCCTTTTTAGTCATGTTTTTAGTTATGTTTTTAGTCCTGTTTTAGACCTGTTTTTAGTCCTGTTTTTGATCCTGTTTTTAGTCCTTTTTAGTCCTGTTTTTAGTCCTTTTTAGTCCTGTTTAGTCCTGTTTTTAGTCATGTTTTTGTCCTGTTAAGACCTGTTTTTAGTCCTGTTTTAGTCCTTTTTAGTCCTGTTTTTAGTCCGGTTTTTAGTCCGGTTTTTAGTCCTGTTTTTAGTCTTGTTTTTAGTCCTTTTTAGTCCTGTTTTTAGTCCTGTTTTTAGTCCTTTTTAGTCATGTTTTTAGTCCTGTTTGGACCTGTTTTTAGTCCTGTTTTTAGTCCTGTTTTTAGTAATTTTTAGTCATGTTTTTAGTCATGTTATTAGTCCTGTTTAGACCTTTTTTAGTCCTGTTTTTAGTCCTGTTAAGACCTGTTTTTAGTCCTGTTTTAGTCCTGTTTAGTCTTGTCTACACCTGTTTTTAGTCCTGTTTTTAGTCCTGTTTTAGTCCTGTTTTTAGTCTTTTTAGTCATGTTTTTAGACCTGTTTAGACCTGTTTTTAGTCCTGTTTTTGGTCCTGTTTTTAGTCCTGTTTTTAGTCCTGTTTTTAGTCCTTTTTAGTCCTGTTTAGACCTGTTTTTAGTCCTGCATTTAGTCCTTTTTAATCATGTTTTTAGTCCTGTTTTTGTCCTGTTTAGACCTGTTTTTAGTCCTGTTAAGACCTGTTTTAAGTCCCTTTTTAGTCCCGTTTTAGTCCTGTTTAGTCTTGTCTACACCTGTTTTTAGTCATGTTTTTAGTCCTGTTTAGTCCTGTTTTTAGTCCTGTTTTAGTCCTGTTTTTAGTCCTGTTTAGACCTGTTTTTAGTCCTGTTTTTAGTCCTGTTTAGTCCTTTTTAGTCCTGTGTTTAGTCCTGTTTTTAGTCCTTTTTAGTCCTTTTTAGACCTGTTTTTAGTCCTTTTTAGTCATGTTTTTAGCCCTGTTTAGACCTGTTTTTAGTCCTGTTTTTAAGTCCTGTTTTTAGTCCTTTTTAGTCCTGTTTTTAGTCCTTTTTAGTCATGTTTTTAGTCCTGTTTAGACCTGATTTTAGTCCTGTTTTTAGTCCTGTTAAGACCTGTTTTAGTCCTGTTTAGTCTTGTCTACACCTGTTTTTAGACCTGTTTTTAGTCCTGTTTAGACCTGTTTTTAGTCCTTTTTAGTCCTGTTTTAGTCCTGTTTTTAGTCCTGTTTAGACCTGTTTTTAGTCCTGTTTAGTCCTTTTTAGTCCTGTTTTTAGTCCTGTTTAGTCCTGTTTTTAGTCCTTTTTAGACCTGTTTTTAGTCCTTTTTAGTCATGTTTTTAGACCTGTTTTTAGTCCTGTTTTTAAGTCCTGTTTTTAGTCCTTTTTAGTCCTGTTTTTAGTCCTTTTTAGACCTGATTTTAGTCCTGTTTTTAGTCCTGTTAAGACCTGTTTTAGTCCTGTTTAGTCTTGTCTACACCTGTTTTTAGACCTGTTTTTAGTCCTGTTTAGACCTGTTTTTAGTCCTTTTTAGTCCTGTTTTTAGTCCTGTTAAGACCTGTTTTTAGTCCTGTTAAGACCTGTTTTTAGTCCTGTTTGAGTCCTGTTTAGTCTTGTCTACACCTGTTTTTAGTCATGTTTTTAGTCCTGTTTAGTCCTGTTTTTAGTCCTGTTTTTTGTCCTTTTTAGTCCTGTTGTTAGTCCTGTTTAGACCTGTTTTTAGTCCCGTTTTTAGTCCTTTTAGTCCTGTTTTTAGTCCTGTTTGGTCCTGTTTAGTCCTGTTTTTAGTCCTGTGTCTCTGTTGCAGTTGGTGCGCTGGATCGGTTCAGTGGAGACGAGCTGGGCTTTAGGAGCCACTGTCACCAACATGAACTTCTGACCCCGCCCTCCACCAATCAGGACCACGCCCTCCACCAATCAGGAGGCACCTGCTCCTCCTGGTGGACCTCCAGCTGCAGCTCAGACCTCCTGCTCCTCCTGGTGGACCTCCAGCTGCAGCTCAGACCTCCTGCTCCTCCTGGTGGACCTCCAGCTGCAGCTCAGACCTCCTGCTCCTTCTGGTGGACCTCCAGCTGTAGCTCAGACCTCCTGCTCCTCCTGGTGGACCTCCAGCTGCAGCTCAGACCTCCTGCTCCTCCTGGTGGACCTCCAGCTGTAGCTCAGACCTCCTGCTCCTCCTGGTGGACCTCCAGCTGCAGCTCAGACCTCCTGCTCCTCCTGGTGGACCTCCAGCTGCAGCTCAGACCTCCTGCTCCTCCTGGTGGACCTCCAGCTGCAGCTCAGACCTCCTGCTCCTTCTGGTGGACCTTCAGCTGCAGCTCAGACCTCCTGCTCCTCCTGGTGGACCTCCAGCTGTAGCTCAGACCTCCTGCTCCTCCTGGTAGACCTCCAGCTGCAGCTCAGACCTCCTGCTCCTCCTGGTGGACCTTCAGCTGCAGCTCAGACCTCCTGCGCCTCCTGGTGGACCTCCAGCTGCAGCTCAGACCTCCTGCTCCTCCTGTTGGACCTCCAGCTGTAGCTCAGACCTCCTGCTCCTTCTGGTGGACCTCCAGCTGTAGCTCAGACCTCCTGCTCCTCCTGGTGGACCTCCAGCTGCAGCTCAGACCTCCTGCTCCTTCTGGTGGACCTTCAGCTGCAGCTCAGACCTCCTGCTCCTCCTGGTGGACCTCCAGCTGCAGCTCAGACCTCCTGCTCCTCCTGGTGGACCTCCAGCTGCAGCTCAGACCTCCTGCTCCTTCTGGTGGACCTTCAGCTGCAGCTCAGACCTCCTGCTCCTTCTGGTGGACCTCCAGCTGTAGCTCAGACCTCCTGCTCCTTCTGGTGGACCTTCAGCTGCAGCTCAGACCTCCTGCTCCTCCTGGTGGACCTTCAGCTGCAGCTCAGACCTCCTGCTCCTTCTGGTGGACCTTCAGCTGCAGCTCAGACCTCCTGCTCCTTCTGGTGGACCTTCAGCTGCAGCTCAGACCTCCTGCTCCTCCTGGTGGACCTTCAGCTGCAGCTCAGACCTATTGCTCCTCCTGGTGGACCTCCAGCTGCAGCTCAGACCCCCTGCTCCTCCTGGTGGACCTTCAGCTGCAGCTCAGACCTCCTGCGCCTCCTGGTGGACCTCCAGCTGCAGCTCAGACCTCCTGCTCCTCCTGTTGGACCTCCAGCTGTAGCTCAGACCTCCTGCTCCTTCTGGTGGACCTCCAGCTGTAGCTCAGACCTCCTGCTCCTCCTGGTGGACCTCCAGCTGCAGCTCAGACCTCCTGCTCCTTCTGGTGGACCTTCAGCTGCAGCTCAGACCTCCTGCTCCTCCTGGTGGACCTCCAGCTGCAGCTCAGACCTCCTGCTCCTCCTGGTGGACCTCCAGCTGCAGCTCAGACCTCCTGCTCCTTCTGGTGGACCTTCAGCTGCAGCTCAGACCTCCTGCTCCTTCTGGTGGACCTCCAGCTGTAGCTCAGACCTCCTGCTCCTTCTGGTGGACCTTCAGCTGCAGCTCAGACCTCCTGCTCCTCCTGGTGGACCTTCAGCTGCAGCTCAGACCTCCTGCTCCTTCTGGTGGACCTTCAGCTGCAGCTCAGACCTCCTGCTCCTTCTGGTGGACCTTCAGCTGCAGCTCAGACCTCCTGCTCCTCCTGGTGGACCTTCAGCTGCAGCTCAGACCTATTGCTCCTCCTGGTGGACCTCCAGCTGCAGCTCAGACCCCCTGCTCCTCCTGGTGGACCTCCAGCTGCAGCTCAGACCTCCTGCTCCTCCTGGTGGACCTCCAGCTGTAGCTCAGACCTCCTGCTCCTTCTGGTGGACCTCCAGCTGTAGCTCAGACCTCCTGCTCCTCCTGGTGGACCTTCAACTGCAGCTCAGACCTATTGCTCCTCTTGGTGGACCTCCAGCTGCAGCTCAGACCTCCTGCTCCTCCTGGTGGACCTTCAGCTGCAGCTCAGACCTCCTGCTCCTCTTGGTGGACCTCCAGCTGCAGCTCAGACCTCCTGCTCCTTCTGGTGGACCTTCAGCTGCAGCTCAGACCTCCTGCGCCTCCTGGTGGACCTCCAGCTGCAGCTCAGACCTCCTGCTCCTCCTGGTGGACCTCCAGCTGTAGCTCAGACCTCCTGCTCCTTCTGGTGGACCTCCAGCTGTAGCTCAGACCTCCTGCTCCTCCTGGTGGACCTTCAACTGCAGCTCAGACCTATTGCTCCTCTTGGTGGACCTCCAGCTGCAGCTCAGACCTCCTGCTCCTCCTGGTGGACCTTCAGCTGCAGCTCAGACCTCCTGCTCCTCTTGGTGGACCTCCAGCTGCAGCTCAGACCTCCTGCTCCCTCTGGTGGACCTTCAGCTGCAGCTCAGACCTCCTGCTCCTTCTGGTGGACCTTCAGCTGCAGCTCAGACCTCCTGCTCCTCCTGGTGGACCTCCAGCTGCAGCTCAGACCTCCTGCTCCTCCTGGTGGACCTCCAGCTGCAGCTCAGACCTCCTGCTCCTCCTGGTGGACCTTCAGCTGCAGCTCAGACCTCCTGCTCCTTCTGGTGGACCTTCAGCTGCAGCTCAGACCTCCTGCTCCTTCTGGTGGACCTCCAGCTGTAGCTCAGACCTCCTGCTCCTTCTGGTGGACCTTCAGCTGCAGCTCAGACCTCCTGCTCCTCCTGGTGGACCTCCAGCTGCAGCTCAGACCTCCTGCTCCTTCTGGTGGACCTCCAGCTGCAGCTCAGACCTCCTGCTCCTCCTGGTGGACCTTCAGCTGCAGCTCAGACCTATTGCTCCTCCTGGTGGACCTCCAGCTGCAGCTCAGACCTCCTGCTCCTCCTGGTGGACCTCCAGCTGCAGCTCAGACCTCCTGCTCCTCCTGGTGGACCTCCAGCTGCAGCTCAGACCTCCTGCTCCTTCTGGTGGACCTCCAGCTGTAGCTCAGACCTCCTGCTCCTCCTGGTGGACCTCCAGCTGTAGCTCAGACCTCCTGCTCCTTCTGGTGGACCTCCAGCTGCAGCTCAGACCTCCTGCTCCTCCTGGTGGACCTTCAGCTGCAGCTCAGACCTATTGCTCCTCCTGGTGGACCTCCAGCTGCAGCTCAGACCTCCTGCTCCTCCTGGTGGACCTCCAGCTGCAGCTCAGACCTCCTGCTCCTCCTGGTGGACCTCCAGCTGCAGCTCAGACCTCCTGCTCCTTCTGGTGGACCTCCAGCTGTAGCTCAGACCTCCTGCTCCTCCTGGTGGACCTCCAGCTGTAGCTCAGACCTCCTGCTCCTTCTGGTGGACCTCCAGCTGTAGCTCAGACCTCCTGCTCCTCCTGGTGGACCTCCAGCTGCAGCTCAGACCTCCTGCTCCTCCTGGTGGACCTTCAGCTGCAGCTCAGACCTCCTGCTCCTCCTGGTGGACCTCCAGCTGCAGCTCAGACCTCCTGCTCCTCCTGGTGGACCTTCAGCTGCAGCTCAGACCTCCTGCTCCTCCTGGTGGACCTTCAGCTGCAGCTCAGACCTCCTGCTCCTCCTGGTGGACCTTCAGCTGCAGCTCAGACCTCCTGCTCCTCCTGGTGGACCTCCAGCTGCAGCTCAGACCTCCTGCTCCTCCTGGTTCTCACCTTTAGTGTTCAGTGGTTTATAAATCTTTGTAGTGAAGTGTTTGAAGGTGAAGCAGAAGCAGATCTCACTGTCAGGTGCAGGGCTTTGATCTCACTGTCAGGTGCAGGGCTTTGATCTCACTGTCAGGTGCAGGGCTTTGATCTCACTGTCAGGTGCAGGGCTTTGATCTCACTGTCAGGTGCAGGGCTTTGATCTCACTGTCAGGTGCAGGGTGAGTGACATTAAAATGCTTTAAAAACATTGCTGAATGTCTGTCCTTGACTCTTATATAATGGAGAGTCTTCTGCAGTGTCTGAAGACTCAGGGGCCTCACTGTTACAGGGGCCTCACTGTTACCGGGGCCTCACTGTTACCGGGGCCTCACTGTTACCGGGGCCTCACTGTTACCGGGGCCTCACTGTTACGGGGGCCTCACTGTTACCGGGGGCCTCACTGTTACCGGGGCCTCACTGTTACCGGGGCCTCACTGTTACCGGGGCCTCACTGTTACCGGGGGCCTCACTGTTACCGGGGGCCTCACTGTTACCGGGGCCTCACTGTTACCGGGGGCCTCACTGTTACCGGGGCCCTCACTGTTACCGGGGCCCTCACTGTTACCGGGGCCTCACTGTTACCGGGGCCCTCACTGTTACCGGGGGCCTCACTGTTACCGGGGCCCTCACTGTTACCGGGGCCTCACTGTTACCGGGGCCCTCACTGTTACCGGGGGCCTCACTGTTACCGGGGCCTCACTGTTACCGGGGCCCTCACTGTTACCGGGGGCCTCACTGTTACCGGGGGCCTCACTGTTACCGGGGCCCTCACTGTTACCGGGGTCTCACTGTTACCGGGGCCTCACTGTTACCGGGGCCCTCACTGTTACCGGGGCCTCACTGTTACCGGGGGCCTCACTGTTACCGGGGCCCTCACTGTTACCGGGGCCTCACTGTTACCGGGGTCTCACTGTTACCGGGGCCTCACTGTTACCGGGGCCCTCACTGTTACCGGGGCCTCACTGTTACCGGGGGCCTCACTGTTACCGGGGCCCTCACTGTTACCGGGGCCCTCACTGTTAGAAAAGGTTTATTTCCATCGTCATGAACAGATTCACAAACAGGAAGTTTGGTTCAACATAAAACAATGAATAATATCTATCTATATCTATATGTTATATGTTATACATCTATATGTTATACATCTATGTTATATGTTTACATTTATAAGTTTACATCTATATGTTATATGTTATACATCTATATGTTATACATCTATGTTATATGTTTACATTTATAAGTTTACATCTATATGTTATATGTTATACATCTATATGTTATACATCTATGTTATATGTTTACATTTATAAGTTTACATCTATATGTTATATGTTATACATCTATATGTTATACATAGGTCATTGCTGCACCAGGAGGAGAAGAAAATACTGAAGACATTTTGTGAAGTAGGAAAGAAGAACTAAGAGTTTCTCCTGAAACAGAAGCAGTTTGTACAGATGAGTGAAGTCCTATGTCGTCCCCTTGGTCCCTGTCCACGGGGTCTCACAAGAGTCCACGGGGTCTCAACAGAGTCCACGGGGTCTCAACAGAGTCCACGGGGTCTCACAAGAGTCCACGGGGTCTCACAAGAGTCCACGGGGTCTCACAAGAGTCCACGGGGTCTCACAAGAGTCCACGGGGTCTCACAAGAGTCCACGGGGTCTCACAAGAGTCCACGGGGTCTCACAAGAGTCCACGGGGTCTCAACAGAGTCCACGGGGTCTCAACAGAGTCCACGGGGTCTCAACAGAGTCCACGGGGTCTCACAAGAGTCCACGGGGTCTCACAAGAGTCCACGGGGTCTCACAAGAGTCCACGGGGTCTCACAAGAGTCCACGGGGTCTCACAAGAGTCCACGGGGTCTCACAAGAGTCCACGGGGTCCCGGACATCGAGCCTCTTCCTGTGAGTCCAGGTCGGGGCTAGGATTCTAGTTCTCCACTGACGCTATTAGAACAAACTAAAGGATATTAAATACCAACTACCGTAGGCTTATTGACCATTCAGGCCTTATACTTATGCCTATACTAATAAAACAAATGGAAACGTTCTTGGACTAATACTCTTAAAATATAAAAGGTCGACAAGACCCTCTAGGAGTCAGTTTGTGCTGTATTTGGTGCTGGGGGGGATGGGCTGGTGTAGGTGTTCACTTTTTATTTATTTTTTTCAAATTTTGTGTTTACTCCTTTTTTAAATATATTTGGATTATTTTAACCTTCTTTATTATTAAAGCAGCATCCAATGATCTACTGAGCAATTTGTGGCTTCTGAAAAGATGGAACAAGCTCAGATGTTTTAGAATAACTTCATGGTAAATGTCAAAACAGTCATAACATGAAATGGGAAAGGGAAGACATTGGACTGCTACAAGAGAGACATTTGACAACATGGGAGCATTT
Organism: Eucyclogobius newberryi; assembly: GCF_026437365.1. NCBI lineage: Eukaryota > Metazoa > Chordata > Actinopteri > Gobiiformes > Gobiidae > Eucyclogobius > Eucyclogobius newberryi. The sequence continues at coordinate 35,980,830 of NW_027316500.1, read as the reverse complement.
CAAACTGAAGAGAGACTGGGACAAATGTCTTTCTCCTCTTATAACAGCAGAAGCAGAAGAGTCGCCATTTTCATCCACAAAAATCTTCCACTTGAAGTTGAACAAATTGAATCAGATCCAGGAGGATGTTTTGTTTTAGTACATGTCTCATTATGAGGCCAAACTGACCATCCTGAAGGTCTCATTATGAGGCCAAACTGACCATCCTGAAGGTCTCATTATGAGGCCAAACTGACCATCCTGAAGGTCTCATTATGAGGTCAAACTGACCATCCTGAAGGTCTCATTATGAGGCCAAACTGACCATCCTGAAGGTCTCATTATGAGGCCAAACTGACCATCCTGAAGGTCTCATTATGAGGCCAAACTGACCATCCTGAAGGTCTCATTATGAGGCCAAACTGACCATCCTGAAGGTCTCATTATGAGGCCAAACTGACCATCCTGAAGGTCTCATTATGAGGCCAAACTGTGACCATCCTGAAGGTCTCATTATGAGGCCAAACTGACCATCCTGAAGGTCTCATTATGAGGCCAAACTGTGACCATCCTGAAGGTCTCATTATGAGGCCAAACTGACCATCCTGAAGGTCTCATATGAGGCCAAACTGACCATCCTGAAGGTCTCATTATGAGGCCAAACTGACCATCCTGAAGGTCTCATTATGAGGCCAAACTGACCATCCTGAGGTCTCATTATGAGGCCAAACTGACCATCCTGAAGGTCTCATTATGAGGCCAAACTGACCATCCTGAAGGTCTCATTATGAGGCCAAACTGACCATCCTGAAGGTCTCATTATGAGGCCAAAATGACCATCCTGAAGGTCTCATTATGAGGCCAAACTGACCATCCTGAAGGTCTCATTATGAGGCCCAAACTGACCATCCTGAAGGTCTCATTATGAGGCCAAACTGACCATCCTGAAGGTCTCATTATGAGGCCAAACTGACCATCCTGAAGGTCTCATTATGAGGCCAAACTGTGACCATCCTGAAGGTCTCATTATGAGGCCAAACTGACCATCCTGAAGGTCTCATTATGAGGCCAAACTGTGACCATCCTGAAGGTCTCATTATGAGGCCAAACTGACCATCCTGAAGGTCTCATTATGAGGCCAAACTGACCATCCTGAAGGTCTCATTATGAGGCCAAACTGACCATCCTGAAGGTCTCATTATGAGGCCAAACTGACCATCCTGAAGGTCTCATTATGAGGCCAAACTGACCATCCTGAAGGTCTCATTATGAGGCCAAACTGTGACCATCCTGAAGGTCTCATTATGAGGCCAAACTGACCATCCTGAAGGTCTCATTATGAGGCCAAACTGACCATCCTGAAGGTCTCATTATGAGGCCAAACTGACCATCCTGAAGGTCTCATATGAGGCCAAACTGACCATCCTGAAGGTCTCATTATGAGGCCAAACTGACCATCCTGAAGGTCTCATTATGAGGCCAAACTGACCATCCCTGAAGGTCTCATTATGAGGCCAAACTGACCATCCTGAAGGTCTCATTATGAGGCCAAACTGTGACCATCCTGAAGGTCTCATTATGAGGTCAAACTGGACCATCCTGAAGGTCTCATTATGAGGCCAAACTGACCATCCTGAAGGTCTCATTATGAGGCCAAACTGACCATCCCTGAAGGTCTCATTATGAGGCCAAACTGACCATCCTGAAGGTCTCATTATGAGGCCAAACTGACCATCCTGAAGGTCTCATTATGAGCCAAACTGACCATCCTGAAGGTCTCATTATGAGGCCAAACTGACCATCCTGAAGGTCTCATTATGAGGCCAAACTGACCATCCTGAAGGTCTCATTATGAGGCCAAACTGACCATCCTGAAGGTCTCATTATGAGGCCAAACTGACCATCCTGAAGGTCTCATTATGAGGCCAAACTGACCATCCTGAAGGTCTCATTATGAGGCCAAACCTGACCATCCTGAAGGTCTCATTATGAGGCCAAACTGACCATCCTGAAGGTCTCATTATGAGGCCAAACTGACCATCCCTGAAGGTCTCATTATGAGGCCAAACTGACCATCCCTGAAGGTCTCATTATGAGGCCAAACTGACCATCCTGAAGGTCTCATTATGAGGCCAAACTGTGACCATCCTGAAGGTCTCATTATGAGGCCAAACTGACCATCCTGAAGGTCTCATTATGAGGTCAAACTGTGACCATCCTGAAGGTCTCATTATGAGGCCAAACTGACCATCCTGAGGTCTTCATTATGAGGCCAAACCTGACCATCCTGAAGGTCTCATTATGAGGCCAAACTTGACCATCCTGAAGGTCTCATTATGAGGCCAAACTGACCATCCTGAAGGTCTCATTATGAGGCCAAACTGACCATCCTGAAGGTCATTATGAGGCCAAACTGACCATCCTGAAGGTCTCATTATGAGGCCAAACTGACCATCCTGAAGGTCTCATTATGAGGCCAAACTGTGACCATCCTGAAGGTCTCATTATGAGGCCAAACTGACCATCCTGAAGGTCTCATTATGAGGCCAAACTGACCATCCTGAAGGTCTCATTATGAGGCCAAACTGACCATCCTGAAGGTCTCATTATGAGGCCAAACTGACCATCCTGAAGGACTGACCATCCTGAAGGTCTCATTATGAGGCCAAACTGACCATCCTGAAGGTCTCATTATGAGGCCAAACTGACCATCCTGAAGGTCTCATTATGAGGCCAAACTGTGACCATCCTGAAGGTCTCATTATGAGGCCAAACTGTGACCATCCTGAAGGTCTCATTATGAGGCCAAACTGACCATCCTGAAGGTCTCATTATGAGGCCAAACTGACCATCCTGAAGGTCTCATTATGAGGCCAAACTGACCATCCTGAAGGTCTCATTATGAGGCCATACTGACCATCCTGAAGGTCTCATTATGAGGCCAAACTGACCATCCTGAAGGTCTCATTATGAGGCCAAACTGACCATCCTGAAGGTCTCATTATGAGGCCAAACTGACCATCCTGAAGATCTCATTATGAGGCCAAACTGACCATCCTGAAGGTCTCATTATGAGGCCAAACTGACCATCCTGAAGGTCTCATTATGAGGCCAAACTGACCATCCTGAAGGTCTCATTATGAGGCCAAACTGACCATCCTGAAGGTCTCATTATGAGGCCAAACTGACCATCCTGAAGGTCTCATTATGAGGCCAAACTGACCATCCTGAAGGTCTCATTATGAGGTCAAACTGACCATCCTGAAGGTCTCATTATGAGGTCAAACTGTGACCATCCTGAAGGTCTCATTATGAGGCCAAACTGACCATCCTGAAGGTCTCATTATGAGGCCAAACTGACCATCCTGAAGGTCTCATTATGAGGCCAAACTGACCATCCTGAAGGTCTCATTATGAGGCCAAACTGACCATCTTGAAGGTCTCATTATGAGGCCAAACTGACCATCCTGAAGGTCTCATTATGAGGCCAAACTGACCATCCTGAAGGTCTCATTATGAGGCCAAACTGACCATCCTGAAGGTCTCATTATGAGGTCAAACTGTGACCATCCTGAAGGTCTCATTATGAGGCCAAACTGACCATCCTGAAGGTCTCATTATGAGGCCAAACTGACCATCCTGAAGGTCTCATTATGAGGCCAAACTGACCATCCTGAAGGTCTCATTATGAGGCCAAACTGACCATCCTGAAGGTCTCATTATGAGGCCAAACTGACCATCCTGAAGGTCTCATTATGAGGCCAAACTGACCATCCTGAAGGTCTCATTATGAGGCCAAACTGACCATCCTGAAGGTCTCATTATGAGGCCAAACTGTGACCATCCTGAAGGTCTCATTATGAGGCCAAACTGTGACCATCCTGAAGTTCTCATTATGAGGCCAAACTGACCATCCTGAAGGTCTCATTATGAGGCCAAACTGACCATCCTGAAGGTCTCATTATGAGGCCAAACTGACCATCCTGAAGGTCTCATTATGAGGCCAAACTGACCATCCTGAAGGTCTCATTATGAGGCCAAACTGACCATCCTGAAGGTCTCATTATGAGGCCAAACTGACCATCCTGAAGGTCTCATTATGAGGCCAAACTGACCATCCTGAAGGTCTCATTATGAGGCCAAACTGACCATCCTGAAGGTCTCATTATGAGGTCAAACTGTGACCATCCTGAAGGTCTCATTATGAGGTCAAACTGTGACCATCCTGAAGGTCTCATTATGAGGCCAAACTGACCATCCTGAAGGTCTCATTATGAGGCCAAACTGACCATCCTGAAGGTCTCATTATGAGGCCAAACTGACCATCCTGAAGGTCTCATTATGAGGCCAAACTGACCATCCTGAAGGTCTCATTATGAGGCCAAACCGACCATCCTGAAGGTCTCATTATGAGGCCAAACCGACCATCCTGAAGGTCTCATTATGAGGCCAAACTGACCATCCTGAAGGTCTCATTATGAGGCCAAACTGACCATCCTGAAGGTCTCATTATGAGGCCAAACTGACCATCCTGAAGGTCTCATTATGAGGCCAAACTGACCATCCTGAAGGTCTCATTATGAGGCCAAACTGTGACCATCCTGAAGGTCTCATTATGAGGCCAAACTGACCATCCTGAAGGTCTCATTATGAGGCCAAACTGTGACCATGGGTTTGGGTGTCTGAACGTCTATGCAGCTCCAAAAATTGAATTGAATATTTGTTCTAAATTGACATCATGATTGTGGAATGTGGAACCACAAATACTGTTGTCGGGGCGATAAAGTAAAGTAGATAAACTCCCCAGCTGTAAAACCTCTTTAAACCTCAGACAGAAATCTATTGGTCAAATGCTTCAGGAAATGGACATAATTGAGATCTGGCCTGGACAAAACCCACTTGATTAGAATTTCACATTTGATTCAAACCTTCATAAAACTTATTCACGTATTGACTATTTTCTAGTTCCACAAAACATAATTGAAAAGATTGACAAATGTACGATGGGTTCTATTTTGTATATGAATATGTCCCATAACTCTTCAGGTCGATGTACATGGAATTATAATCCATCCATTCTATCCCACTCTGAGTTTTGCTCTATGATTCGTAAAGAACTACATTTTTTTATACAAGAGAATGAATATACAAAACAAACAACTAAGGCCCATTTAAGAGGATTAATAATTGCTTATTGTTCAGCTAAATAGAAAAAGAAACTGAATGAACAAACTCGCCTCGAGGAGGAACTAAAACAAGCAGCGCTTGACCATAAACACAATGTTAACGAAGCAAATTGTGCTAAATTATGAAGAATAAGAACAGCTTTGAATGTCCTAATAACGTTCATAAAGTATATGAACAAGCAAAGTATCTTTTAATCTCATTAATAACACTGTTCTCCACAAAGCAATGACCCATATTAAAGATCCAAAGGGTAAAATCTGTTATGCAAATATGGAAATTGCAAAAGTATTTAGTGAATATTATTCTATACTGTATTCATCTACATTTTCAGGCACTAAATTAAAAATGCACAATTTTTTTCAACAAATAAAGTTAAATAAAATCTCAGAGGTGGAAACACAGAGACGTGTGGGGACAACCTTCCATCAGGGACGTGTGGGGACAACCTTCCATCAGGGACGTGTGGGGACAACCTTCCATCAGGGACGTGTGGGGACAACCTTCCATCAGGGACGTGTGGGGACAACCTTCCATCAGGGACGTGTGGGGACAACCTTCCATCAGGGACGTGTGGGGACGACCTTCCATCAGGGACGTGTGGGGACGACCTTCCATCAGGGACGTGTGGGGACGACCTTCCATCAGGGACGTGTGGGACAGGGACATGTGGGACAGGGACATGTGGGACAGGGACATGTGGGACAGGGACGTGTGGGACAGGGACGTGTGGGACAGGGACATGTGGGACAGGGACGTGTGGGACAGGGACATGTGGGACAGGGACATGTGGGACAGGGACGTGTGGGACAGGGACGTGTGGGACAGGGACATGTGGGACAGGGACATGTGGGACAGGGACGTGTGGGACAGGGACATGTGGGACAGGGACATGTGGGACAGGGACATGTGGGACAGGGACATGTGGGACAGATGGTCGTCCATCTGAAGTTTATAAAATATTTAAAGATATTTTTGCCTCTTGAACTCAAATATATTTCACTTCTTTTGGATGAAGCTCCTCCTCCTGCGACAGGGGCTGTCACAGGGATTTGAAAGGGAAATAAAGGCCCCTTGGGGCCCCAAAGGCCCCGCCTCGTATCGGCTCATTAGAATTCAAAATAAAGAGTGTAAAATATTGGCCAGAATGAACAATATAGAAGCTAAAATGATGAATAATAAACAGACAGGATTTGTGGCTAATTAACATATTATAATATATTAAGATGAAACGATCAGTTGCCACGGCAACACTGAAGAGGCTTTAGACAATATTGAACCTTATTGTTTTACACTTTAAAAGAATTCTCTTTTGGAGAAGTGTTTACAGACACACCTCCTCCACACCTCCTCCTCCACACCTCCTCCTCCACACCTCCTCCTCCACACCTCCTCCACACCTCCTCCTCCACACCTCCTCCTCCACACCTCCTCCACACCTCCTCCTCCACACCTCCTCCTCCACACCTCCTCCACACCTCCTCCTCCACACCTCCTCCACACCTCCTCCTCCACACCTCCTCCTCCACACCTCCTCCACACCTCCTCCTCCACACCTCCTCCACACCTCCTCCTCCACACCTCCTCCTCCACACCTCCTCCTCCACACCTCCTCCTCCACACCTCCTCCTCCTCACCTCCTCCACACCTCCTCCTCCACACCTCCTCCTCACCTCCTCCTCCACACCTCCTCCTCCACACCTCCTCCTCCTCACCTCCTCCTCCACACCTCCTCCTCCACACCTCCTCCTCCTCACCTCCTCCTCCACACCTCCTCCTCCACACCTCCTCCAAACCTCCTCCTCCACACCTCCTCCTCCACACCTCCTCCTCCACACCTCCTCCACACCTCCTCCTCCACACCTCCTCCTCCACACCTCCTCCAAACCACCTCCTCCACACCTCCTCCACACCTCCTCCTCCTCACCTCCTCCTCCACACCTCCTCCTCCACACCTCCTCCTCCACACCTCCTCCTCCTCACCTCCTCCTCCACACCTCCTCCTCCACACCTCCTCCTCCACACCTCCTCCTCCACACCTCCTCCTCCACACCTCCTCCAAACCACCTCCTCCACACCTCCTCCTCCTCACCTCCTCCTCCACACCTCCTCCTCCACACCTCCTCCAAACCACCTCCTCCACACCTCCTCCACACCTCCTCCACACCTCCTCCTCCACACCTCCTCCACACCTCCTCCTCCACACCTCCTCCTCCACACCTCCTCCTCCACACCTCCTCCACACCTCCTCCTCCACACCTCCTCCACACCTCCTCCACACCTCCTCCTCCACACCTCCTCCTCCACACCTCCTCCTCCACACCTCCTCCTCCACACCTCCTCCAAACCACCTCCTCCACACCTCCTCCACACCTCCTCCTCCTCACCTCCTCCTCCACACCTCCTCCTCCACACCTCCTCCAAACCACCTCCTCCACACCTCCTCCACACCTCCTCCACACCTCCTCCTCCACACCTCCTCCTCCACACCTCCTCCACACCTCCTCCTCCACACCTCCTCCTCCACACCTCCTCCTCCACACCTCCTCCTCCACACCTCCTCCACACCTCCTCCACACCTCCTCCTCCTCACCTCCTCCTCCACACCTCCTCCTCCACACCTCCTCCAAACCACCTCCTCCACACCTCCTCCACACCTCCTCCACACCTCCTCCTCCACACCTCCTCCTCCACACCTCCTCCTCCACACCTCCTCCTCCTCACCTCCTCCTCCACACCTCCTCCTCCACACCTCCTCCTCCACACCTCCTCCACACCTCCTCCTCCACACCTCCTCCTCCACACCTCCTCCAAACCACCTCCTCCACACCTCCTCCTCCTCACCTCCTCCTCCACACCTCCTCCTCCACACCTCCTCCAAACCACCTCCTCCACACCTCCTCCACACCTCCTCCACACCTCCTCCTCCACACCTCCTCCTCCACACCTCCTCCACACCTCCTCCTCCACACCTCCTCCTCCACACCTCCTCCTCCACACCTCCTCCACACCTCCTCCTCCACACCTCCTCCTCCACACCTCCTCCACACCTCCTCCTCCACACCTCCTCCTCCACACCTCCTCCTCCACACCTCCTCCAAACCACCTCCTCCACACCTCCTCCACACCTCCTCCTCCTCACCTCCTCCTCCACACCTCCTCCAAACCACCTCCTCCACACCTCCTCCACACCTCCTCCACACCTCCTCCTCCACACCTCCTCCTCCACACCTCCTCCTCCACACCTCCTCCAAACCACCTCCTCCACACCTCCTCCACACCTCCTCCTCCTCACCTCCTCCTCCACACCTCATCATGTCTTTGGAAAGAGAAACGCCCCCGACTGAAACTAGAAAAACTACAATTACCATTTGACAAAGGAGGGTTAGCATTAGGCTTAGCATTAGGCTTAGCATTAGGGTTAGCATTAGGCTTAGCATTAGGCTTAGCATTAGGGTTAGCATTAGGGTTAGCACTAGGCTTAGCATTAGGGTTAGCATTAGGCTTAGCATTAGGCTTAGCATTAGGCTTAGCATTAGGCTTAGCATTAGGCTTAGCACTAGGCTTAGCATTAGGCTTAGCATTAGGGTTAGCATTAGGCTTAGCATTAGGGTTAGCATTAGGCTTAGCATTAGGGTTAGCATTAGGCTTAGCACTAGGCTTAGCATTAGGGTTAGCATTAGGCTTAGCTTTAGGGTTAGCATTAGGGTTAGCATTAGGCTTAGCATTAGGCTTAGCATTAGGGCTAGCATTAGGCTTAGCATTAGGCTTAGCAGTAGGGTTAGCATTAGGCTTAGCATTAGGGTTAGCCTTAGGGTTAGCATTAGGCTTAGCATTAGGGTTAGCATTAGGCTTAGCATTAGGCTTAGCATTAGGCTTAGCATTAGGCTTAGCAGTAGGGTTAGCATTAGGCTTAGCATTAGGCTTAGCATTAGGCTTAGCATTAGGGTTAGCATTAGGCTTAGCATTAGGCTTAGCATTAGGGTTAGCATTAGGGTTAGCATTAGGCTTAGCATTAGGGTTAGCCTTAGGGTTAGCATTAGGCTTAGCATTAGGCTTAGCATTAGGGTTAGCAGTAGGGTTAGCATTAGGCTTAGCATTAGGGTTAGCCTTAGGGTTAGCATTAGGCTTAGCATTAGGGTTAGCATTAGGCTTAGCATTAGGCTTAGCATTAGGCTTAGCATTAGGCTTAGCAGTAGGGTTAGCATTAGGCTTAGCATTAGGCTTAGCATTAGGCTTAGCATTAGGGTTAGCCTTAGGGTTAGCATTAGGCTTAGCATTAGGCTTAGCATTAGGGTTAGCATTAGGGTTAGCATTAGGCTTAGTATTAGGCTTAGCATTAGGGTTAGCAGTAGGCTTAGCATTAGGGTTAGCATTAGCATTACCAAACATAAAATTAAATATATACTAGAATGGATTAGAAATGATACTGACTCTTCATATTTGGATCTTGAAGCGCTGGGACTAAATACAGAACTCTCAGCCGTAGCATTTATTAATAATAATTCCTTGATAAAAGGGCTAAATGATAATGTTGTTGTGAAAAATACCCTCAAAACTTGGCAAAATGTGCGCGGACACTTCAGAAGAGTGGAGCAGTATTCATTTTTAGCAGCCGTTTATGATAATCCTGATCTTCCAGTGTCAGGCTCAGATGCTTTAAATGTGGAGGTATAAGATCCAAGAGCTCTTCTCTGGTGGAAACCTATAATCTTTTTCTCAACTTCAGTTAGAATATAATCTCCCACAGACACATTTCTATCAATTCCATTCTATAAAAATGGCCCTTATAATAATGAACTTGAAACTATTCGATTTAAGGCTCAATTCAAAAAGAAAAGCTTAAGCTATTTGTATAAACGTATGTTTGTCAAACCCATTTTGATCAAAAGTAAAAATCTTTGGACCGATGACTTTGGACCATGTGGACGAGTCAAAATGGAAACAAGTTTTATTAAATGCAAAGAAAATGACATGTTCTAATCGATCTTATGAAACTCAATATAATATAATAATATAATCCATATGCTTCATGTGACACAGTGATTCACAGTAAATATGATTCTACAGCTCCACCGTGTCCAACATGTGAAGACAGTTTGGGGACATTCTCTCATCTTATGGTTTTGTCCCCAAGTTCAACATTTTTGGCAATGTGTCCGAACAGAAATGAAACGCCTCCGACTCATAAATATTCCAGCAGATCCTTATTGTTTTGTTTTAGGACGAGACACATATTCAGAGAAGAAACATCAATTTATTTTGAGAATTTTATTATTTGCAGCCGCTTAACGATCTTAGACCAGCTCTTCATATGTGGAGGGACAAGATCATGTCCTTATGCCACTGGAGAGGCTCTCGCACGTCCCGAGAGGCTCTCGCACGTCCTTAGAGGCTCTCGCACGTCCCGAGAGGCTCTCGCACGTCCTTAGAGGCTCTCGCACGTCCCGAGAGGCTCTCGCACGTCCCGAGAGGCTCTCGCACGTCCCGAGAGGCTCTCGCACGTCCTTAGAGGCTCTCGCACGTCCTTAGAGGCTCTCGCACGTCCCGAGAGGCTCTCGCACGTCCTTAGAGGCTCTCGCACGTCCCGAGAGGCTCTCGCACGTCCTTAGAGGCTCTCGCACGTCCCGAGAGGCTCTCGCACGTCCCGAGAGGCTCTCGCACGTCCTTAGAGGCTCTCGCACGTCCCGAGAGGCTCTCGCACGTCCTTAGAGGCTCTCGCACGTCCCGAGAGGCTCTCGCACGTCCTTAGAGGCTCTCGCACGTCCCGAGAGGCTCTCGCACGTCCCGAGAGGCTCTCGCACGTCCTTAGAGGCTCTCGCACGTCCCGAGAGGCTCTCGCACGTCCCGAGAGGCTCTCGCACGTCCTTAGAGGCTCTCGCACGTCCCGAGAGGCTTTCACACGTCCCGAGAGGCTCTCACACGTCCTTAGAGGCTCTCACACGTCCTTAGAGGCTCTCACACGTCCCGAGAGGCTCTCACACGTCCCGAGAGGCTCTCGCACGTCCCGAGAGGCTCTCGCACGTCCTTAGAGGCTCTCGCACGTCCCGAGAGGCTCTCGCACGTCCTTAGAGGCTCTCGCACGTCCCGAGAGGCTCTCACACGTCCTTAGAGGCTCTCGCACGTCCCGAGAGGCTCTCGCACGTCCCGAGAGGCTCTCGCACGTCCTTAGAGGCTCTCGCACGTCCCGAGAGGCTCTCGCACGTCCCGAGAGGCTCTCGCACGTCCTTAGAGGCTCTCGCACGTCCCGAGAGGCTCTCACACGTCCTTAGAGGCTCTCGCACGTCCCGAGAGGCTCTCGCACGTCCCGAGAGGCTCTCGCACGTCCTTAGAGGCTCTCGCACGTCCCGAGAGGCTCTCGCACGTCCTTAGAGGCTCTCGCACGTCCTTAGAGGCTCTCGCACGTCCTTAGAGGCTCTCGCACGTCCTTAGAGGCTCTCGCACGTCCCGAGAGGCTCTCGCACGTCCCGAGAGGCTCTCACACGTCCTTAGAGGCTCTCACACATCCTTAGAGGCTCTCACACGTCCCGAGAGGCTTTCACACGTCCCGAGAGGCTCTCACACGTCCTTAGAGGCTCTCACACGTCCTTAGAGGCTCTCACACGTCCCGAGAGGCTCTCACACGTCCCGAGAGGCTCTCGCACGTCCCGAGAGGCTCTCACACGTCCTTAGAGGCTCTCACACGTCCCGAGAGGCTTTCACACGTCCTGAGAGGCTCTCACACGTCCCGAGAGGCTTTCACACGTCCCGAGAGGCTTTGCTGTTGTCAACAATGAGTGAATGGGCGTAGCCCATTCACCCAGACTATTTCTGTCATAGCAGGAGTAAGTATGCATGATCCATGCCTTCGGCATGGGCTAGTTCACTGTACTTGCCAGGGGTTTGGTCAGACAGTTGCAACGCTGAGTCCATGGGGTTTCAGAAAAACAAACAAAGCTTCACTTGAAGAGCTTGAGAAAAGTGTCTCACCAGAAGTCTGAAGACTTTAGTCCAGAAAAAACAAGGGACAAGACATTTCCCCAATTGGCTGACACTGTATTCACATGAGGACATGAGGGAGGACATGAGGGCTCACATGAGGACATGAGGACGCACATGAGGACATAAGGACATGAGGGTGCACATGAGGACATGAGGGTGGACATGAGGACATGAGGACGCACATGTGGACATGAGGGTGGACATGAGGACATGAGGGCGGACAAGAGGGTGGACATGAGGACATGAGGACGGACATGAGGACATGAGGGAGGACAAGAGGGTGGACATGAGGACATGAGGACGGACATGAGGACATGAGGGAGGACATGAGGACATGAGGGCGGACATGAGGACATGAGGGTGCACATGAGGACATGAGGGCGCACATGAGGACATGAGGACATCAGTGCGCACATGAGGACATGAGGGTGGACATGAGGACATGAGGGTGCACATGAGGACATGAGTGAGCACATGTGGACATGAGGGTGGACATGAGGACATGAGGGTGCACATGAGGACATGAGTGAGCACATGTGGACATGAGGGTGGACATGAGGACATGAGGGAGGACATGTGGACATGAGGGAGGACATGAGGGAGGACATGAGGGCGCACATGAGGACATGAGGGTGGACATGAGGGTGGACATGAGGACATGAGGGCGGACATGAGGACATGAGGACGCACATGAGGACATGAGGGCGCACATGAGGACATGAGGGTGGACATGAGGACATGAGGGAGGACATGAGGACATGAGTGCGCACATGTGGACATGAGGGTGGACATGAGGACATGAGGGTGGACATGAGGACATGAGGGAGGACATGAGGACATGAGTGCGCACATGTGGACATGAGGGTGGACATGAGGACATGAGGGCGGACATGAGGACATGAGGGTGGACATGAGGACATGAGGGAGGACATGAGGACATGAGTGCGCACATGTGGACATGAGGGTGGACATGAGGACATGAGGGCGGACATGAGGACATGAGGGTGGACATGAGGACATGAGGGCGGACATGAGGACATGAGGGTGGACATGAGGACATGAGGGCGGACATGAGGACATGAGGGTGGACATGACGACAAGAGGGCGGACATGAGGACGCACATGAGGGCGGACATGAGGGAGGACATGAGGGAGGAGATGAGGACAAGAGGGTGGACATGAGGACATGAGGGTGGACATGAGGGTGGACATGAGGGTGGACATGACGACAAGAGGGCGGACATGAGGACATGAGGGCGCGCATGAGGACATGAGGGCGGACATGAGGACATGAGGGCGCGCATGAGGACATGAGGGCGGACATGAGGACATGAGGGTGGACATGAGGACATGAGGGTGCACATGAGGACATGAGGGTGGACATGACGACAAGAGGGTGGACATGAGGACATGAGGGCGGACATGAGGACATGAGGGCGGACTTGAGGACATGAGGGCGCGCATGAGGACATGAGGGCGGACTTGAGGACATGAGGGCGCGCATGAGGACATGAGGGCGGACATGAGGACATGAGGGCGCGCATGAGGACATGAGGGCGGACATGAGGACATGAGGGTGGACATGAGGACATGAGGGCGCGCATGAGGACATGAGGGTGGACATGAGGACATGAGGGTGGACATGACGACAAGAGAGCGGACAAGAGGACATGAGGACGCACATGAGGACATGAGGGTGGACATGAGGACATGAGGGCACGCATGAGGACATGAGGGCGCACATGAGGACATGAGGGTGGACATGACGACAAGAGAGCGGACAAGAGGACATGAGGACGCACATGAGGACATGAGGGCGGACATGAGGACATGAGGGAGGACATGAGGACATGAGGGTGCACATGAGGACATGAGGGTGCACATGAGGACATGAGGGTGCACATGAGGACATGAGGACATGAGGGTGCACATGAGGACATGAGGGTGCACATGAGGACATGAGGGCGTACATGAGGACATGAGGGTGGACATGAGGACATGAGGGTACATATGAGGACATGAGGACGCACATGAGGACATGAGGACGCACATGAGGACATGAGGGCGGACATGAGGACATGAGGGAGGACATGAGGGTGGACATGAGGACATGAGGGTGCACATGAGGACATGAGGACATGAGGGTGCACATGAGGACATGAGGGTGCACATGAGGACATGAGGACATGAGGGTGCACATGAGGACATGAGGGTGCACATGAGGACATGAGGGCGCGCATGAGGACATGAGGGAGGATATGAGGACATGAGGGCGCACATGAGGACATGAGGGCGCACATGAGGACATGAGGGCGTACATGAGGACGCACATGAGGACAAGAGGGCGGAAATGAGGACATGAGGGAGGACATGAGGACGCACATGAGGACAAGAGGGCGGACATGAGGACATGAGGGAGGACATGAGGGCGCACATGAGGACATGAGGACATGAGGACATGAGGGCATAAGGACATGAGGACATGAGGACATGAGGGCATGAGGACATGATGACATGATGACATGAGGGAGGACATGAGGACATTAGGGAGGACATGAGGGCATGAGGACATGAGGGCATGAGGACATGAGGACATGAGGACATGAGGGCATGAGGACATAAGGGAGGACATGAGGACATGAGGGCGCGCATGAGGACATGAGGGAGGACATGAGGGTGCACATGAGGGCATGGACATGAGGACATGAGGACATAAGGACATGAGGGAGGACATGAGGACATGAGGGAGGACATGAGGACATGAGGACATGAGGGCATGAGGACATAAGGACATGAGGGAGGACATGAGGACATGAGGGAGGACATGAGGATATGAGGACATGAGGACATGAGGGAGGACATGAGGACATTAGGGAGGACATGAGGACATGAGGGTATGAGGACATGAGGACATGAGGGAGGACATGAGGACATGAGGGCATGAGGACATGAGGACATGAGGACATGAAGGAGGACATGAGGGCATGAGGACATGAGGGAGGACATCAGGACATGAGGGAGGACATGAGGGCATGAGGACATGAGGGCATGAGGACATGACGGCATGAGGACATAAGGACATGAGGGAGGACATGAGGGCATGAGGACATGGGGGAGGACATGAGGGAGGACATGAGGGAGGAGATGAGGACAAGAGGGTGGACATGAGGACATGAGGGTGGACATGAGGGTGGACATGAGGGTGGACATGACGACAAGAGGGCGGACATGAGGACATGAGGGCGCGCATGAGGACATGAGGGCGGACATGAGGACATGAGGGCGCGCATGAGGACATGAGGGCGGACATGAGGACATGAGGGCGCGCATGAGGACATGAGGGCGGACATGAGGACATGAGGACATGAGGGTGCACATGAGGACATGAGGGTGCACATGAGGACATGAGGGCGCGCATGAGGACATGAGGGCGGACATGAGGACATGAGGGTGGACATGAGGACATGAGGGTGCACATGAGGACATGAGGGTGGACATGACGACAAGAGGGTGGACATGAGGACATGAGGGCGGACATGAGGACATGAGGGCGGACTTGAGGACATGAGGGCGCGCATGAGGACATGAGGGCGGACATGAGGACATGAGGACATGAGGGTGCACATGAGGACATGAGGGTGCACATGAGGACATGAGGGCGTACATGAGGACATGAGGGTGGACATGAGGACATGAGGGTGGACATGAGGACATGAGGGCGCGCATGAGGACATGAGGGTGGACATGAGGACATGAGGGTGGACATGAGGGTGGACATGACGACAAGAGAGCGGACAAGAGGACATGAGGACGCACATGAGGACATGAGGGTGGACATGAGGACATGAGGGCGCGCATGAGGACATGAGGGCGCACATGAGGACATGAGGGTGGACATGAGGGTGGACATGACGACAAGAGAGCGGACAAGAGGACATGAGGACGCACATGAGGACATGAGGGCGGACATGAGGACATGAGGGAGGACATGAGGACATGAGGGTGCACATGAGGACATGAGGGTGCACATGAGGACATGAGGGTGCACATGAGGACATGAGGACATGAGGGTGCACATGAGGACATGAGGGTGCACATGAGGACATGAGGGCGTACATGAGGACATGAGGGTGGACATGAGGACATGAGGGTACATATGAGGACATGAGGACGCACATGAGGACATGAGGACGCACATGAGGACATGAGGGCGCACATGAGGACATGAGGGCGGACATGAGGACATGAGGGAGGACATGAGGGTGGACATGAGGACATGAGGGTGCACATGAGGACATGAGGACATGAGGGTGCACATGAGGACATGAGGGTGCACATGAGGACATGAGGGCGCGCATGAGGACATGAGGGAGGATATGAGGACATGAGGGCGCACATGAGGACAAGAGGGCGGACATGAGGACATGAGGGAGGACATGAGGACGCACATGAGGACAAGAGGGCGGACATGAGGACATGAGGGAGGACATGAGGGCGCACATGAGGACATGAGGACATGAGGACATGAGGGCATAAGGACATGAGGACATGAGGACATGAGGACATGAGGACATGAGGGCATGAGGACATGATGACATGAGGGAGGACATGAGGACATTAGGGAGGACATGAGGACATGAGGGCATGAGGACATGAGGACATGAGGGCATGAGGACATGAGGACATGAGGGCATGAGGACATGATGACATGAGGGAGGACATGAGGACATTAGGGTGCATATGAGGACATGAGGGAGGACATGAGGACATGAGGGCATGAGGACATGAGGGCATGAGGACATGAGGGCATAAGGACATGAGGGAGGACATGAGGACATGAGGGAGGACATGAGGGCATGAGGGCATGAGGACATGAGGACATGAGGACATTAGGACATGAGGACATGAGGGCATGAGGACATAAGGACATGAGGGAGGACATGAGGACATGAGGACGTGAGGACATGAGGGCATGAGGACATGATGACATGAGGGAGGACATGAGGACATTAGGGAGGACATGAGGACATGAGGGCATGAGGGCATGAGGACATGAGGACATGAGGACATGAGGGCATGAGGACATGAGGGCATGAGGACATAAGGGAGGACATGAGGACATGAGGGCGCGCATGAGGACATGAGGGAGGACATGAGGGTGCACATGAGGACATGAGGGCATAAGGACATGAGGACATGAGGACATAAGGGAGGACATGAGGGCATGAGGACATGAGGACATGAGGGCATGAGGACATAAGGACATGAGGGAGGACATGAGGACATGAGGGAGGACATGAGGACATGAGGACATGAGGACATGAGGGAGGACATGAGGACATTAGGGAGGACATGAGGGTATGAGGACATGAGGACATGAGGGAGGACATGAGGACATGAGGGCATGAGGACATGAGGGCATGAGGACATGAGGACATGAGGACATGAAGGAGGACATGAGGGCATGAGGACATGAGGACATGAGGGAGGACATCAGGACATGAGGGTGCATATGAGGACATAAGGACATGAGGGAGGACATGAGGGCATGAGGACATGGGGGAGGACATGAGGGAGGACATGAGGACATGAGGACATGAGGGCATGAGGACATGAGGGTGCATATGAGGACATGAGGGAGGACATGAGGACATGAGGGCATGAGGACATGAGGGTGCATATGAGGACATGAGGGAGGACATGAGGACATGAGGGAGGACATGAGGACATGAGGACATGAGGGCATGAGGACATGAGGACATGAGGACATGAGGGCATGAGGACATGAGGACATGAGGGCATGAGGACATAAGGGAGGACATGAGGACATGAGGGCATGAGGACATGAGGACATGAGGGAGGACATGAGGACATGAGGGCATGAGGGCATGAGGACATGAGGACATGAGGGCATGAGGACATGAGGGCATGAGGACATGAGGGAGGACATGAGGACATGAGGACATAAGGGAGGACATGAGGGCATGAGGACATGAGGGCATGAGGACATGAGGACATGAGGACATAAGGGAGGACATGAGGACATGAGGACATGAGGGCATGAGGACATGAGGGCATGAGGGAGGACATGAGGGCATGAGGACATGAGGGCATGAGGGCATGAGGACATGAAGACATGAGGGCATGAGGACATGATGACATGAGGGAGGACATGAGGACATTAGGGTGCATATGAGGACATGAGGGAGGACATGAGGACATGAGGGCATGAGGACATGAGGGCATGAGGACATGAGGGCATAAGGACATGAGGGAGGACATGAGGACATGAGGGAGGACATGAGGACATGAGGGCATGAGGGCATGAGGACATGAGGACATGAGGACATGAGGACATGAGGACATGAGGGCATGAGGACATGAGGGCATAAGGACATGAGGGAGGACATGAGGACATGAGGGAGGACATGAGGACATGAGGGCATGAGGGCATGAGGACATGAGGACATTAGGACATGAGGGCATGAGGACATGCGGGCATGAGGACATGAGGACATGAGGGTGCATATGAGGACATAAGGGAGGACATAAGGACATGAGGGAGGACATGAGGGCATGAGGACATGAGGACATAAGGACATGAGGGAGGACATGAGGGCATGAGGACATGAGGGCATGAGGACATAAGGACATGAGGGAGGACATGAAGACATGAGGGCATGAGGACATGAGGGAGGACATGAGGACATAAGGGTGCAAATGAGGACATGAGGGCGCACATGAGGACATGAGGGGTGACATGAGGACATGAGGGAGGACATGAGGACATGTGGGCATAAGGACATGAGGACATGAGGACATAAGGGAGGACATGAGGACATGAGGGCATGAGGTCATGAGGACATGAGGACATGACGACATGAGGGCATGAGGACATAAGGACATGAGGGAGGACATGAGGACATGAGGGCATGAGGACATGATGACATGAGGACATGAGGGAGGACATGAGGACATGAGGGAGGACATGAGGACATGAGGGCATGAGAACTTGAGGACATGAGGGTATGAGGACATGAGGGAGGACATGAGGACATGAGGGAGGACATGAGGGCATGAGGACATGAGGACATGAGGACATGAGGGAGGACATGAGGACATTAGGGAGGACATGAGGACATGAGGGCATGAGGACTTGAGGACATGAGGGCATGAGGACATGAGGGAGGACATGAGGACATGAGGGCATGAGGACATGGGGACATGGGGACATGAGGACATGAGGGAGGACATGAGGGAGGACATGAGGGAGGACATGAGGACATGAGGGCATGAGGACATGAGGGTGCATATGAGGACATGAGGGAGGACATGAGGACATGAGGGAGGACATGAGGACATGAGGGCATGAGGACATGAGGACATGAGGGCATGAGGACATGAGGACATGAGGACATGAGGACATGAGGGCATGAGGGAGGACATGAGGGCATGAGGACATGAGGGCATGAGGGAGGACATGAGGACATGAGGGAGGACATGAGGGAGGACATGAGGGAGGACATGAGGGAGGACATGAGGGCATGAGGACATGAGGACATGAGGGAGGACATGAGGACATGAGGGCATGAGGACATGAGGGCATGAGGGCATGAGGACATGAGGACATGAGGGAGGACATGAGGGAGGACATGAGGGCATGAGGACATGAGGACATGAGGGAGGACATGAGGACATGAGGGCATGAGGGCATGAGGACATGAGGGCATGAGGACATGAGGACATGAGGGAGGACATGAGGACATGAGGACATAAGGGAGGACATGAGGGCATGAGGACATGAGGGCATGAGGACATGAGGACATAAGGGAGGACATGAGGACATGAGGACATGAGGGCATGAGGGCATGAGGACATGAGGGAGGACATAAGGACATGAGGGAGGACATGAGGGCATGAGGACATGAGGACATGAGGGCATGAGGACATGAGGACATGAGGGCATGAGGGAGGACATGAGGACATGAGGACATTAGGACATGAGGGCATGAGGACATGAGGACATGAGGACATTAGGACATGAGGGCATGAGGACATGAGGGCATAAGGACATGAGGGAGGACATGAGGACATGAGGGAGGACATGAGGACATGAGGGCATGAGGACATGAGGACATAAGGGCATGAGGGCATGAGGACATGAGGACATGAGGACATGAGGGTGCATATGAGGACATAAGGGAGGACATAAGGACATGAGGGAGGACATGAGGGCATGAGGACATGAGGACATGAGGTCATGAGGACATAAGGACATGAGGGAGGACATGAGGGCATGAGGACATGAGGACATAAGGACATGAGGGAGGACATGAGGACATGAGGGCATGAGGACATGATGACATGAGGGAGGACATGAGGACATGAGGGAGGACATGAGGACATGAGGGCATGATGGCATGAGGACATGAGGGAGGACATGAGGACATAAGGGTGCAAATGAGGACATGAGGGCGCACATGAGGACATGAGGGGTGACATGAGGACATGAGGGAGGACATGAGGACATGTGGGCATAAGGACATGAGGACATGAGGACATAAGGGAGGACATGAGGACATGAGGGCATGAGGACATAAGGACATGAGGGAGGACATGAGGGCATGAGGACATGATGACATGAGGACATTAGGGAGGACATGAGGGAGGACATGAGGACATGAGGACATGAGGGAGGACATGAGGACATGAGGGCATGAGGGCATGAGGACATGAGGACATGAGGACATGAGGATGCATATGAGGACATGAGGGAGGACATGAGGACATGAGGGAGGACATGAGGACATGAGGGAGGACATGAGGACATGAGGACATGAGGGCATGAGGACATAAGGGAGGACATGAGGACATGAGGGCATGAGGACATAAGGACATGAGGACATGAGGGAGGACATGAGGACATGAGGACATGAGGGCATGAGGACATAAGGGAGGACATGAGGACATGAGGACATGAGGACATAAGGACATGAGGACATGAGGGTATGAGGACATAAGGACATGAGGACATGAGGGTATGAGGACATAAGGACATGAGGGCATGAGGACATGAGGACATGAGGGTATGAGGACATAAGGACATGAGGACATGAGGGTATGAGGACATAAGGACATGAGGGCATGAGGACATGAGGACATGAGGACATGAGGACATCAGGGCGCACAAAGCCAGAGAATTGACGTTGTTTTCGATGTTTATCTTGAGACATCATGAAGGAGCTAGAGGACAAAGACAGGTCCAGACTGTGGACATAAGGACAGAGTCCTGTAGTGATGAGTCATCTGAAGCTGAGGCTTGTACCGTGTCAAAGGGGGCGTGTCACGCCCTCTCACCTCACGCCCTCTCACCTCACGCCCTCTCACCTCACGCCCTCTCGCCTCACGCCCTCTCACCTCACGCCCTCTCGCCTCACGCCCTCTCGCCTCACGCCCTCTCACCTCACGCCCTCTCACCTCACGCCCTCTCGCCTCACGCCCTCTCGCCTCACGCCCTCTCACCTCACGCCCTCTCACCTCACGCCCTCTCGCCTCACGCCCTCTCACCTCACGCCCTCTCGCCTCACGCCCTCTCGCCTCACGCCCTCTCACCTCACGCCCTCTCACCTCACGCCCTCTCGCCTCACGCCCTCTCGCCTCACGCCCTCTCACCTCACGCCCTCTCACCTCACGCCCTCTCGCCTCACGCCCTCTCACCTCACGCCCTCTCGCCTCACGCCCTCTCGCCTCACGCCCTCTCACCTCACGCCCTCTCGCCTCACGCCCTCTCGCCTCACGGCCTCTCACCTCTCGCCCTCTCGCCTCACGCCTCACGCCCTCTCACCTCACGCCCTCTCACCTCACGCCCTCTCGCCTCTCGGCCTCTCGCCTCACGCCCCCTCACCTCACGCCCTCTCGCCTCACGCCCTCTCGCCTCACGCCCTCTCGCCTCACGCCCTCTCTCGCCCTCACGCCTCACGCCCTCTCACCTCTCGCCCTCTCACCTCACGCCCTCTCGCCTCACGCCCTCTCTCGCCCTCTCGCCCTCTCACCTCACGCCCTCTCGTCTCTCAGCCTCTCGCCTCACGCCCTCTCACCTCACGCCCTCTCGCCTCTCGGCCTCTCGCCTCACGCCCTCTCACCTCACGCCCTCTCACCTCTCGCCCTCTCACCTCACGCCCTCTCGCCTCACGCCCTCTCTCGCCCTCTCGCCCTCTCACCTCACGCCCTCTCGTCTCTCGGCCTCTCGCCTCACGCCCTCTCACCTCACGCCCTCTCACCTCACGCCCTCTCGCCTCTCGGCCTCTCGCCTCACGCCCTCTCACCTCACGCCCTCTCGCCTCACGGCCTCTCGCCTCACGCCCTCTCTCGCCTCACGCCCTCTCGCCTCTCGGCCTCTCGCCTCACGCCCTCTCACCTCACGCCCCCTCACCTCACGCCCTCTCGCCTCACGCCCTCTCGCCTCTCGCCCTCTCGCCTCACGCCCTCTCGCCTCACGCCCTCTCTCCTCACGCCCTCACGCCCTCTCGCCTCACGCCCTCTCGCCTCACGCCCTCTCTCGCCCTCTCGCCTCACGCCCTCTCGCCTCACACCCTCTCGCCTCACGCCCTCTCGCCTCGCGCCCTCTCGCCTCACGCCCTCTCGCCTCACGCCCTCTCGCCTCACGCCCTCTCGCCTCACGCCCTCTCGCCTCACGCCCCCTCGCCTCACGCCCCCTCGCCTCACGCCCTCTCGCCTCACGCCCTCTCGCCCTCTCGCCTCACGCCCTCTCGCCTCACGCCCTCTCTCGCCCTCTCGCCTCACGCCCTCTCGCCTCACGCCCTCTCGCCTCACGGCCTCTCGCCTCACGCCCTCTCACCTCACGCCCCCTCGCCTCACGCCCTCTCGCCTCACGGCCTCTCGCCTCACGCCCTCTCTCGCCCTCTCGCCTCACGCCCCCTCACCTCACGGCCTCTCGCCTCACGGCCTCTCGCCTCACGCCCTCTCTCGCCCTCTCGCCTCACGCCCTCTCACCTCACGCCCTCTCGCCTCACGGCCTCTCGCCTCATGCCCTCTCTCGCCCTCTCGCCTCACGCCCCCTCACCTCACGGCCTCTCGCCTCACGGCCTCTCGCCTCACGCCCTCTCTCGCCCTCTCGCCTCACGCCCTCTCACCTCACGGCCTCTCGCCTCACGCCCTCTCTCGCCCTCTCGCCTCACGCCCTCTCACCTCACGCCCCCTCGCCTCACGCCCTCTCGCCTCACGCCCTCTCACCTCACGCCCCCTCGCCTCACGCCCTCTCGCCTCACGCCCCCTCGCCTCACGCCCTCTCGCCTCACGCCCTCTCACCTCACGCCCCCTCGCCTCACGCCCTCTCGCCTCACGCCCTCTCTCGCCCTCTCACCTCACGCCCTCTCGCCTCACTACCGCCTCCACCCGCTCCTCCTGCGGGTGGAGGCGCTCCTCCTGCGGAGGCGCTCCTCCTCCTGCGGGTGGAGGCGCTCCTCCTGTGGAGGCGCTCCTCCTGCGGGTGGAGGCGCTCCTCCTGCGGGTGGAGGCGCTCCTCCTCCTGCGGGTGGAGGCGCTCCTCCTGCGGAGGCGCTCCTCCTGCGGGTGGAGGCGCTCCTCCTGCGGAGGCGCTCCTCCTGCGGGTGGAGGTGCTCCTCCTGGAGCAGCTGAAGTCCAGGGAGCAGGTCTCGGAGCTGACGCCAGGGGGCAGTGGTGCTCGGGTTAGTTGGGTCAGTCTGTGCCGTTATCCTCCTCCGCGTCCCCCGTGAGTCTGCCGCAGGAGCCGCAGGAGCCGCAGGAGCCGCAGGA
Source organism: Eucyclogobius newberryi (assembly GCF_026437365.1). Lineage (NCBI taxonomy): Eukaryota > Metazoa > Chordata > Actinopteri > Gobiiformes > Gobiidae > Eucyclogobius > Eucyclogobius newberryi. The sequence continues at coordinate 35,956,890 of NW_027316500.1, read as the reverse complement.
GCCGCAGGAGCCGCACATTCCCGGGGCAAACGGACTGTGCGGGTTTTACCGAGCGCGTGGTGAGGAATGAACGAAAGTGCGTGAAAGTGCTGTGTGTTTGCCCGGGGCCCGGGGCCCGGGGCCCGGGGCCCGGGGCCCGGGGCCCGCGGCTCTTCGTTCTCGTTTTGCCGTGGAATTTGAGACTTTTCGCGCAGTTTGGTTGAAGTTTGTCCTCTTTTGTTCTCGCGGCGCTGTCCCGTTCCCATGGTGAAGCGGCGTGATCTCGCGAGATTTCAAGCCTGTCATTTAGTTTGTCACAGTGACGCCGAAGTCTCGCGAGACTCCGACAAATCTCTGAACCAAAAAATAATATTGTGCCTAAAGGACTAAACCAGGACTAAACCAGGACTAAACCAGGACTAAACCAGGTCTAAACCAGGTCTAAACCAGGTCTAAACCAGGACTAAACCAGGTCTAAACCAGGTCTAAACCAGGTCTAAACCAGGACTAAACCAGGTCTAAACCAGGACTAAACCAGGACTAAACCAGGACTAAACCAGGTCTAAACCAGGACTAAACCAGGACTAAACCAGGACTAAACCAGGTCTAAACCAGGTCTAAACCAGGTCTAAACCAGGACTAAACCAGGTCTAAACCAGGACTAAACCAGGACTAAACCAGGACTAAACCAGGTCTAAACCAGGACTAAACCAGGTCTAAACCAGGACTAAACCAGGACTAAACCAGGTCTAAACCAGGACTAAACCAGGTCTAAACCAGGACTAAACCAGGTCTAAACCAGGTCTAAACCAGGTCTAAACCAGGTCTAAACCAGGACTAAACCAGGTCTAAACCAGGACTAAACCAGGTCTAAACCAGGACTAAACCAGGACTAAACCAGGACTAAACCAGGACTAAACCAGGTCTAAACCAGGACTAGACCAGGTCTAAACCAGGTCTAAACCAGGACTAAACCAGGTCTAAAGCAGGACTAAACCAGGTCTAAACCAGGACTAAACCAGGACTAAACCAGGACTAAACCAGATCTAAACCAGGACTAAACCAGGACTAAAGCAGGTCTAAACCAGGACTAAACCAGGTCTAAACCAGGACTAAACCAGGACTAAACCAGGTCTAAAGCAGGACTAAACCAGGTCTAAACCAGGTCTAAACCAGGTCTAAACCAGGACTAAACCAGGTCTAAACCAGGTCTAAACCAGGTCTAAACCAGGACTAAACCAGGTCTAAACCAGGACTAAACCAGGACTAAACCAGGTCTAAACCAGGACTAGACCAGGTCTAAACCAGGTCTAAACCAGGACTAAACCAGGTCTAAACCAGGACTAAACCAGGTCTAAACCAGGACTAAACCAGGTCTAAACCAGGTCTAAACCAGGACTAAACCAGGTCTAAACCAGGACTAAACCAGGACTAAACCAGGACTAAACCAGGTCTAAACCAGGACTAGACCAGGTCTAGACCAGGACTAGACCAGGTCTAAAACAGGTCTAAACCAGGACTAAACCAGGTCTAAACCAGGTCTAAACCAGGTCTAAACCAGGACTAAACCAGGACTAAACCAGGACTAAACCAGGTCTAAACCAGGACTAAACCAGGTCTAAACCAGGACTAAACCAGGACTAAACCAGGACTAAACCAGGTCTAAACCAGGACTAAACCAGGACTAGACCAGGACTAAACCAGGTCTAAACCAGGACTAAACCAGGTCTAAACCAGGTCTAAACCAGGACTAAACCAGGACTAAAGCAGGACTAAAGCAGGACTAAACCAGGTCTAAACCAGGACTAAAGCAGGACTAAAGCAGGACTAAACCAGGTCTAAACCAGGACTAAACCAGGTCTAAACCAGGACTAAACCAGGACTAAACCAGGACTAAACCAGGACTAAAGCAGGACTAAACCAGGTCTAAACCAGGACTAAACCAGGACTAAACCAGGTCTAAACCAGGACTAAACCAGGTCTAAACCAGGTCTAAACCAGGTCTAAACCAGGACTAAACCAGGACTAAACCAGGTCTAAAGCAGGACTAAACCAGGTCTAAACCAGGTCTAAACCAGGTCTAAACCAGGACTAAACCAGGACTAAACCAGGTCTAAAGCAGGTCTAAACCAGGTCTAAACCAGGACTAAACCAGGTCTAAACCAGGTCTAAACCAGGTCTAAAGCAGGACTAAACCAGGTCTAAACCAGGACTAAACCAGGTCTAAACCAGGACTAAACCAGGACTAAACCAGGTATAAAGCAGGACTAAACCAGGACTAAACCAGGTCTAAAGCAGGACTAAACCAGGTCTAAAGCAGGACTAAACCAGGTCTAAACCAGGACTAAACCAGGACTAAACCAGGACTAAAGCAGGACTAAAGCAGGACTAAACCAGGTCTAAACCAGGACTAAACCAGGACTAAACCAGGACTAAACCAGGACTAAACCAGGACTAAAGCAGGACTAAACCAGGTCTAAACCAGGTCTAAACCAGGACTAAACCAGGACTAAACCAGGACTAAACCAGGTCTAAACCAGGTCTAAACCAGGTCTAAACCAGGACTAAACCAGGTCTAAACCAGGTCTAAACCAGGTCTAAACCAGGTCTAAACCAGGACTAAACCAGGTCTAAACCAGGTCTAAACCAGGTCTAAACCAGGACTAAACCAGGTCTAAACCAGGACTAAACCAGGACTAAACCAGGTCTAAACCAGGTCTAAACCATGACTAAACCTAGGACTAAACCAGGTCTAAACCAGGTCTAAACCAGGACTAAACCAGGTCTAAACCAGGACTAAACCAGGACTAAACACGGACTAAACCAGGGCTAAACCAGGACTAAAGCAGGTCTAAACCAGGTCTAAACCAGGACTAAACCAGGACTAAACCAGGACTAAACCAGGACTAAAGCAGGTCTAAACCAGGTCTAAACCAGGACTAAACCAGGTCTAAACCAGGACTAAACCAGGACTAAAGCAGGTCTAAACCAGGTCTAAACCAGGACTAAACCAGGACTAAACCAGGACTAAACCAGGTCTAAACCAGGACTAAACCAGGACTAAACCAGGTCTAAACCAGGACTAAACCAGGTCTAAACCAGGACTAAACCAGGACTAAACCAGGACTAAAGCAGGACTAAACCAGGACTAAAGCAGGTCTAAACCAGGACTAAACCAGGACTAAAGCAGGACTAAAGCAGGACTAAAGCAGGTCTAAACCAGGTCTAAACCAGGTCTAAACCAGGACTAAACCAGGTCTAAACCAGGTCTAAACCAGGTCTAAACCAGGACTAAACCAGGTCTAAACCAGGACTAAACCAGGTCTAAACCAGGACTAAACCAGGACTAAACCAGGACTAAACCAGGTCTAAACCAGGACTAAACCAGGACTAAACCAGGACTAAACCAGGTCTAAACCAGGTCTAAACCAGGTCTAAACCAGGACTAAACCAGGTCTAAACCAGGACTAAACCAGGACTAAACCAGGACTAAACCAGGTCTAAACCAGGACTAAACCAGGTCTAAACCAGGACTAAACCAGGACTAAACCAGGTCTAAACCAGGACTAAACCACGTCTAAACCAGGACTAAACCAGGTCTAAACCAGGTCTAAACCAGGTCTAAACCAGGTCTAAACCAGGACTAAACCAGGTCTAAACCAGGACTAAACCAGGTCTAAACCAGGACTAAACCAGGACTAAACCAGGACTAAACCAGGTCTAAACCAGGACTAGACCAGGTCTAAACCAGGTCTAAACCAGGACTAAACCAGGTCTAAAGCAGGACTAAACCAGGTCTAAACCAGGACTAAACCAGGACTAAACCAGGACTAAACCAGATCTAAACCAGGACTAAACCAGGACTAAAGCAGGTCTAAACCAGGACTAAACCAGGTCTAAACCAGGACTAAACCAGGACTAAACCAGGTCTAAAGCAGGACTAAACCAGGTCTAAACCAGGTCTAAACCAGGTCTAAACCAGGACTAAACCAGGTCTAAACCAGGTCTAAACCAGGTCTAAACCAGGACTAAACCAGGTCTAAACCAGGACTAAACCAGGACTAAACCAGGTCTAAACCAGGACTAGACCAGGTCTAAACCAGGTCTAAACCAGGACTAAACCAGGTCTAAACCAGGACTAAACCAGGTCTAAACCAGGACTAAACCAGGTCTAAACCAGGTCTAAACCAGGACTAAACCAGGACTAAACCAGGACTAAACCAGGTCTAAACCAGGACTAGACCAGGTCTAGACCAGGACTAGACCAGGTCTAAACCAGGTCTAAACCAGGTCTAAACCAGGTCTAAACCAGGTCTAAACCAGGACTAAACCAGGTCTAAACCAGGACTAAACCAGGTCTAAACCAGGTCTAAACCAGGACTAAACCAGGTCTAAACCAGGTCTAAACCAGGTCTAAACCAGGACTAAACCAGGACTAAACCAGGACTAAACCAGGTCTAAACCAGGACTAAACCAGGTCTAAACCAGGACTAAACCAGGACTAAACCAGGACTAAACCAGGTCTAAACCAGGACTAAACCAGGACTAGACCAGGACTAAACCAGGTCTAAACCAGGACTAAACCAGGTCTAAACCAGGTCTAAACCAGGACTAAACCAGGACTAAAGCAGGACTAAAGCAGGACTAAACCAGGTCTAAACCAGGTCTAAACCAGGACTAAAGCAGGACTAAACCAGGTCTAAACCAGGACTAAACCAGGTCTAAACCAGGTCTAAACCAGGACTAAACCAGGACTAAACCAGGACTAAAGCAGGACTAAACCAGGTCTAAACCAGGACTAAACCAGGACTAAACCAGGTCTAAACCAGGACTAAACCAGGACTAAACCAGGTCTAAACCAGGTCTAAACCAGGTCTAAACCAGGACTAAACCAGGACTAAACCAGGTCTAAAGCAGGACTAAACCAGGTCTAAACCAGGTCTAAACCAGGTCTAAACCAGGACTAAACCAGGACTAAACCAGGTCTAAAGCAGGTCTAAACCAGGTCTAAACCAGGACTAAACCAGGTCTAAACCAGGTCTAAACCAGGTCTAAAGCAGGACTAAACCAGGTCTAAACCAGGACTAAACCAGGTCTAAACCAGGACTAAACCAGGACTAAACCAGGTATAAAGCAGGACTAAACCAGGACTAAACCAGGTCTAAACCAGGACTAAACCAGGTCTAAAGCAGGACTAAACCAGGTCTAAAGCAGGACTAAACCAGGTCTAAACCAGGACTAAACCAGGACTAAACCAGGACTAAAGCAGGACTAAAGCAGGACTAAACCAGGTCTAAACCAGGACTAAACCAGGACTAAACCAGGACTAAACCAGGACTAAACCAGGACTAAAGCAGGACTAAACCAGGTCTAAACCAGGTCTAAACCAGGACTAAACCAGGACTAAACCAGGACTAAACCAGGTCTAAACCAGGTCTAAACCAGGTCTAAACCAGGACTAAACCAGGTCTAAACCAGGTCTAAACCAGGTCTAAACCAGGTCTAAACCAGGACTAAACCAGGTCTAAACCAGGTCTAAACCAGGTCTAAACCAGGACTAAACCAGGTCTAAACCAGGACTAAACCAGGACTAAACCAGGTCTAAACCAGGTCTAAACCAGGACTAAACCTAGGACTAAACCAGGTCTAAACCAGGTCTAAACCAGGACTAAACCAGGTCTAAACCAGGACTAAACCAGGACTAAACACGGACTAAACCAGGGCTAAACCAGGACTAAAGCAGGTCTAAACCAGGTCTAAACCAGGACTAAACCAGGACTAAACCAGGACTAAACCAGGACTAAAGCAGGTCTAAACCAGGTCTAAACCAGGACTAAACCAGGTCTAAACCAGGACTAAACCAGGACTAAAGCAGGTCTAAACCAGGTCTAAACCAGGACTAAACCAGGACTAAACCAGGACTAAACCAGGTCTAAACCAGGACTAAACCAGGACTAAACCAGGTCTAAACCAGGACTAAACCAGGTCTAAACCAGGACTAAACCAGGACTAAACCAGGACTAAAGCAGGACTAAACCAGGACTAAAGCAGGTCTAAACCAGGACTAAACCAGGACTAAAGCAGGACTAAAGCAGGACTAAAGCAGGTCTAAACCAGGTCTAAACCAGGACTAAACCAGGTCTAAACCAGGACTAAAGCAGGACTAAAGCAGGACTAAACCAGGTCTAAACCAGGACTAAACCAGGACTAAACCAGGTCTAAACCAGGACTAAACCAGGTCTAAACCAGGACTAAAGCAGGTCTAAACCAGGTCTAAAGCAGGACTAAACCAGGTCTAAACCAGGACTAAACCAGGTCTAAACCAGGACTAAACCAGGACTAAACCAGGTCTAAAGCAGGACTAAACCAGGACTAAACCAGGTCTAAACCAGGACTAAACCAGGTCTAAACCAGGACTAAACCAGGACTAAACCAGGACTAAAGCAGGACTAAAGCAGGACTAAACCAGGACTAAACCAGGTCTAAACCAGGACTAAACCAGGACTAAACCAGGACTAAACCAGGACTAAAGCAGGACTAAACCAGGTCTAAACCAGGACTAAAGCAGGTCTAAACCAGGACTAAACCAGGACTAAACCAGGTCTAAACCAGGTCTAAACCAGGTCTAAACCAGGACTAAACCAGGTCTAAACCAGGACTAAACCTAGGACTAAACCAGGTCTAAACCAGGTCTAAACCAGGACTAAACCAGGTCTAAACCAGGACTAAACCAGGACTAAACCAGGTCTAAACCAGGTCTAAACCAGGTCTAAACCAGGTCTAAACCAGGTCTAAACCAGGACTAAACCAGGTCTAAACCAGGACTAAACCAGGACTAAACCAGGTCTAAACCAGGACTAAACCAGGTCTAAACCAGGTCTAAACCAGGACTAAACCTAGGACTAAACCAGGTCTAAACCAGGTCTAAACCAGGTCTAAACCAGGTCTAAACCAGGACTAAACCAGGTCTAAACCAGGACTAAACCAGGACTAAACCAGGTCTAAACCAGGTCTAAACCAGGTCTAAACCAGGTCTAAACCATGACTAAACCAGGACTAAAGCAGGTCTAAACCAGGTCTAAACCAGGACTAAACCAGGTCTAAACCAGAACTAAACCAGGACTAAACCAGGTCTAAACCAGGACTAAACCAGGACTAAACCAGGTCTAAACCAGGTCTAGGACTGAGGTGGGCGAGGACCACCTACAATCCAGGTCCCGCCCCTTCCCTCAGACCCTGATTGGCCCTGATTGGCCCTGATTGGCCCTGAATGGCACTGATTGGCCCTGATTGGCCCTGATTGGCCCTGATTGGCCCTGAATGGCCCTGAATGGCCCTGATTGGCAGATGGAGGAGGCACACGTCGCTCGGCTCAGGGCAGAGTTTGATGGCTGTGACTCCACAAGTTCTGGGTTTTTGGGCCGAGACGAGCTGACGACGCTGACTCAGCGCCTGCACCTGCAGGAGCACCTGCCGCACCTGCAGGAGCGTCTGCTGGGGCCCCGGGGGGACCGACAGGTGAGACGCACACACCTCACACACACGAGAGAGAAGGATTCAACCTAAAGAGAATATTTATGTGTTTTACTGATGAAAATCACAAATATTTTATTATTTTTAGACATTTTCATTTAATATTGTTTCTGTTCTAAAAGGTTTTTGTGAGTTTTAGACAAACACATCCTCCTACATGTGTTTGTGTGTTCAGGTCAACTTTGAGCAGTTTAAAGACGGTTTTGTGGCCGTTTTGTCGAGATCTTTGGACTTCAGCACCTCAGAGGACGACAGCAGCTACTTAGAACCAGGTACTGTCCTGATCCTGGTTTAGTCCTGGTTTAGTCCTGGTTTAGTCCTGGTTTAGTCCTGGTTCAGTCCTGGTTTAGTCCTGGTTTAGACCTGGTTTAGTCCTGGTTTAGTCCTAGTTTAGTCCTGGTTTAGTCCTGGTTTAGTCCTGGTTTAGACCTGGTTTAGACCTGGTTTAGTCCTGGTTCAGTCCTGGTTTAGTCCTAGTTTAGTCCTGGTTTAGTCCTGGTTTAGTCCTGGTTTAGTCCTGGTTTAGTCCTAGTTTAGTCCTGGTTTAGTCCTGGTTTAGTCCTGGTTTAGACCTGGTTCATTTCTGGTTCATTTCTGGTTCATTTCTGGTTCATTTCTGGTCTCTTTGCAGTGGTCCCGGTCTCTGAGGTGAATCCAAAGTTTGTTAAAGGTTCCAAACGTTACGGACGACGCTCTCGACCAGAGAGGCTGGACTTAGAACCGGACTCCGACCAGGACCAGGACCAGGACCAGGACCAGGACCAGGACCAGGACCAGGACCAGGACCAGGACCAGGACCAGGACCAGGGCCAGGACCAGGACCAGGACCAGGACCAGGACCAGGACCAGGACCAGGACCAGGACCAGGACCAGGACCAGGACCAGGACCAGGGCCGGTCTACAGAAGGATTCCGTGGGGCCAAACTGCAGAGGGCCATGTCTCTGGAGAGTGTGGAGGTCGGTGCCAGAGCAGTCTGTGTCTGTACTTATGTCACCCTCCGACCCTTGACCTCACCCTCCGACCCTTGACCAAAGTTAAACCTTAAATATGTTTATGTTCTCTGTGTGTCAGATGCCCTCCCCAAGTGTGTCAGGGCGGAAACTCAGGAAGTGGTTTAAGAGGAATGTGAATCCAAAGTTCTGCACATTCTGGACCTAGTTTAGACCTGGTTTAGACCTGGCTTAGACCTGGTTTAGACCTGGTTTAGACCTGGTTCAGACCTGGTTTAGACCTGGTTTAGACCTGGTTCAGACCTGGTTTAGACCTGGTTTAGACCTGGTTCAGACCTGGTTTAGACCTGGTTTAGACCTGGTTTAGACCTGGTTTAGACCTGGTTTAGACCTGGTTTAGACCTGGTTTAGACCTGGTTCAGACCTGGTTTAGACCTGGTTTAGACCTGGTTCAGACCTGGTTTAGACCTGGTTTAGACCTGGTTTAGACCTGGTTCAGACCTGGTTTAGACCTGGCTTAGACCTGGTTCAGACCTGGTTTAGACCTGGTTTAGACCTGGTTCAGACCTGGTTTAGACCTGGTTTAGACCTGGTTTAGACCTGGTTCAGACCTGGTTCAGACCTGGTTTAGACCTGGTTTAGACCTGGTTTAGACCTGGTTCAGACCTGGTTTAGACCTGGTTTAGACCTGGTTTAGACCTGGTTTCAGGACATGTGAGGTCCAGAGTCACATGAGCAGATTTATTGAATTCCTCTGAGGCTCCAAACTTCAGAGGAATCTGAGCTCAGTCTGGACTCACACTTTTCTGAGGTCCTGTGAGGTCTAGTGAGGTCTTGTGAGGTCCTGTGAGGTCTTGTGAGGTCCTGTGAGGTCTTGTGAGGTCCTGTGAGGTCTAGTGAGGTCCTGTGAGGTCCTGTGAGGTCTAGTGAGGTCCTGTGAGGTCTAGTGAGGTCTAGTGAGGTCTAGTGAGGTCCTGTGAGGTCCTGTGAGGTCCTGTGAGGTCTTGTGAGGTCCTGTGAGGTCTAGTGAGGTCTAGTGAGGTCCTGTGAGGTCCTGTGAGGTCCTGTGAGGTCTTGTGAGGTCCTGTGAGGTCCTGTGAGGTCTAGTGAGGTCTAGTGAGGTCTTGTGAGGTCCTGTGAGGTCTAGTGAGGTCTAGTGAGGTCTTGTGAGGTCCTGTGAGGTCTTGTGAGGTCCTGTGAGGTCCTGTGAGGTCTAGTGAGGTCCTGTGAGGTCTAGTGAGGTCCTGTGAGGTCTTGTGAGGTCCTGTGAGGTCTAGTGAGGTCCTGTGAGGTCTTGTGAGGTCCTGTGAGGTCTTGTGAGGTCCTGTGAGGTCCTGTGAGGTCTAGTGAGGTCCTGTGAGGTCCTGTGAGGTCTAGTGAGGTCCTGTGAGGTCCTGTGAGGTCTAGTGAGGTCCTGTGAGGTCTAGTGAGGTCCTGTGAGGTCTAGTGAGGTCCTGTGAGGTCCTGTGAGGTCTAGTGAGGTCTAGTGAGGTCTAGTGAGGTCCTGTGAGGTCTAGTGAGGTCCTGTGAGGTCTAGTGAGGTCCTGTGAGGTCCTGTGAGGTCTAGTGAGGTCCTGTGAGGTCCTGTGAGGTCTAGTGAGGTCCTGTGAGGTCTAGTGAGGTCCTGTGAGGTCTTGTGAGGTCCTGTGAGGTCCTGTGAGGTCCTGTGAGGTCTAGTGAGGTCCTGTGAGGTCTTGTGAGGTCCTGTGAGGTCTAGTGAGGTCCTGTGAGGTCTTGTGAGGTCCTGTGAGGTCTTGTGAGGTCCTGTGAGGTCTAGTGAGGTCTTGTGAGTCTAGTAAGGTCAGGAGTAACTGTGATGTTTCTGGGTCAGAGGTCAGAGGGGGAGGAGCCTGCTCCGCGCTCAGAGGAACCTCCAGGTGAGTGACTCTGAGGAGAAGAACCGTGTGGTCCTCAACACAAACACGTGTTGTTGGTTTTCAGAGCAGCAGCAGCAGGAGGAGGCGCTGGAGGGAGCACTCGGGTCAAAGGTGAGTCTGACCTCTGACCCTGAGAGTTCACCTGAGGATTCTGAGTTTAAACCAGTGAGAAGAGAACGTGTTTGTCCTCAGGAGCCGTGCTGGAGGTGCAAGAACCTGGACCAGGACTTTCAGGGCAGAGTTCATCTCAGAGACGTCCACAAGGTCTTCTGCTCTGGACCTGTGTGTGTCTCCACCCCACTGAGACCTGCACCGGTGAGGCTGCTTTAGTCCCGGTTTAGACCTGGTTTAGTCCTGGTTTAGTCCTGGTTTAGACCTGGTTTTAGTCCTGGTTTAGTCCTGGTTTGGACATGGTTTAGACCTGGTTTGGACATGGTTTAGTCCTGGTTTAGTCCTGGTTTAGTCCCGGTTTAGACCTGGTTTGGACATGGTTTAGACCTGGTTTAGTCCTGGTTTGGACCTGGTTTAGTCCTGGTTTGGACCTGGTTTAGACCTGGTTTAGTCCTGGTTTACTCCTGGTTTGGACCTGGTTTAGACCTGGTTTAGACCTGGTTTAGACCTGGTTTAGACCTGGTTTAGTCCTGGTTTAGTCCTGGTTTCGACCTGGTTTAGACCTGGTTTAGTCCTGGTTTAGACCTGGTTTAGACCTGGTTTAGACCTGGTTTAGTCCTGGTTTAGTCCTGGTTTAGACCTGGTTTAGACCTGGTTTAGACCTGGTTTAGACCTGGTTTAGACCTGGTTTAGTCCTGGTTTAGTCCTGGTTTAGACCTGGTTTAGACCTGGTTTAGACCTGGTTTTAGTCCTGGTTTAGTCCTGGTTTGGACATGGTTTAGTCCTGGTTTAGTCCTGGTTTAGACCTGGTTTGGACATGGTTTAGTCCTGGTTTAGTCCTGGTTTAGTCCTTGTTTAGTCCCGGTTTAGTCCTGGTTTAGTCCTGGTTTGGACCTGGTTTGGACCTGGTTTAGACCTGGTTTAGACCTGGTTTAGACCTGGTTTAGACCTGGTTTAGTCCTGGTTTAGTCCTGGTTTAGACCTGGTTTAGACCTGGTTTAGACCTGGTTTAGACCTGGTTTAGACCTGGTTTAGTCCTGGTTTGGACCTGGTTTAGACCTGGTTTAGTCCTGGTTTGGACCTGGTTTAGACCTGGTTTAGACCTGGTTTAGACCTGGTTTAGTCCTGGTTTAGTCCTGGTTTAGTCCTGGTTTGGACCTGGTTTAGACCTGGTTTAGTCCTGGTTTGGACCTGGTTTAGACCTGGTTTAGACCTGGTTTAGACCTGGTTTAGTCCTGGTTAAGTCCTGGTTTAGTCCTGGTTTAGACCTGGTTTAGTCCTGGTTTAGTCCTGGTTTAGACCTGGTTTAGACCTGGTTTAGACCTGGTTTAGTCCTGGTTAAGTCCTGGTTTAGTCCTGGTTTAGACCTGGTTTAGTCCTGGTTTAGTCCTGGTTTGGACATGGTTTAGTCCTGGTTTAGTCCTGGTTTAGACCTGGTTTGGACATGGTTTAGTCCTGGTTTGGACCTGGTTTAGACCTGGTTTAGACCTGGTTTAGACCTGGTTTAGTCCTGGTTTAGTCCTGGTTTAGACCTGGTTTAGACCTGGTTTAGTCCTGGTTTAGTCCTGGTTTAGACCTGGTTTAGACCTGGTTTAGACCTGGTTTTAGTCCTGGTTTAGTCCTGGTTTGGACATGGTTTAGTCCTGGTTTAGTCCTGGTTTAGACCTGGTTTGGACATGGTTTAGTCCTGGTTTAGTCCTGGTTTAGTCCTTGTTTAGTCCCGGTTTAGACCTGGTTTAGACCTGGTTTAGTCCTGGTTTGGACCTGGTTTGGACCTGGTTTAGACCTGGTTTAGACCTGGTTTAGACCTGGTTTAGACCTGGTTTAGTCCTGGTTTAGTCCTGGTTTAGACCTGGTTTAGACCTGGTTTAGACCTGGTTTAGACCTGGTTTAGACCTGGTTTAGTCCTGGTTTGGACCTGGTTTAGACCTGGTTTAGTCCTGGTTTGGACCTGGTTTAGACCTGGTTTAGACCTGGTTTAGACCTGGTTTAGTCCTGGTTTAGTCCTGGTTTAGTCCTGGTTTGGACCTGGTTTAGACCTGGTTTAGTCCTGGTTTGGACCTGGTTTAGACCTGGTTTAGACCTGGTTTAGACCTGGTTTAGTCCTGGTTTGGACCTGGTTTAGACCTGGTTTAGACCTGGTTTAGACCTGGTTTAGTCCTGGTTAAGTCCTGGTTTAGTCCTGGTTTAGACCTGTTTTTTTTGCCAGGTTGTGTGTGGGCGGGGCCTCATGCTGATTTGTGGGCGGGGCCTCATGCTGATTTGTGGGCGGGGCCTCATGCTGATTTGTGGGCGGGGCCTCATGCTGATTTGTGGGCGGGGCCTCATGCTGATTTGTGGGCGGGGCCTCATGCTGATTTGTGGGCGGGGCCTCATGCTGATTTGTGGGCGGGGCCGCGCAGGTGTGAGTCTCTGTTGAAATGTCTCTGATCTCAGGCTTTGGTCTCGTCACATGTCGACATAATCCTGCTCCGAGGGCCCCGGGGCCCTCACAGGTAGTACTAGTACACAGTCAGTACTTTTACACAGTCAGTACTTTATACAGTACTTGTGTCTTCTGCAGGTGTCCTCAGATGTCTCGTTCCTCTGCACCTCAGCGTCTCCTGTGTCCTCGGCGTTGCACAGAGAGCGCTCGTTCCACTTCATGTCTTCGTCTTCGCTCACGGTGGGACTCCGACTGCTCAGTGTCCTCGACGACGGGGACGGAACGGCCCGTCCAGACCATGTCCTGTCCCTGTGGAGAGACGAGGGCCTCCAAGACAGCCCGAGCGTCCTCCAGGTGAGACCAGACTGCAGTGGACAGTGTGTGGCAGATTTTGGACGTTCTCCTCAGTGTTGGGCGTTCTCCTCAGTGTTAGACGTTCTCCTCAGTGTTGGACGTTCTCCTCAGTGTTAGACGTTCTCCTCAGTGTTGGACGTTCTCCTCAGTGTTGGGCGTTCTCCTCAGTGTTGGGCGTTCTCCTCAGTGTTGGACGTTCTCCTCAGTGTTGGACGTTCTCCTCAGTGTTGGGCGTTCTCCTCAGTGTTGGGCGTTCTCCTCAGTGTTGGGCGTTCTCCTCAGTGTTGGGCGTTCTCCTCAGTGTTGGACGTTCTCCTCAGTTTTGGGCGTTCTCCTCAGTGTTGGGCGTTCTCCTCAGTGTTGGGCGTTCTCCTCAGTGTTGGACGTTCTCCTCAGTGTTGGACGTTCTCCTCAGTGTTGGACGTTCTCCTCAGTGTTGGGCGTTCTCCTCAGTGTTGGGCGTTCTCCTCAGTGTTGGACGTTCTCCTCAGTTTTGGGCGTTCTCCTCAGTGTTGGACGTTCTCCTCAGTTTTGGGCGTTCTCCTCAGTGTTGGGCGTTCTCCTCAGTGTTGGACGTTCTCCTCAGTTTTGGACGTTCTCCTCAGTGTTGGGCGTTCTCCTCAGTGTTGGGCGTTCTCCTCAGTGTTGGACGTTCTCCTCAGTGTTGGACGTTCTCCTCAGTGTTGGGCGTTCTCCTCAGTGTTGGGCGTTCTCCTCAGTGTTGGACGTTCTCCTCAGTTTTGGGTGTTCTCCTCAGTGTTGGGCGTTCTCCTCAGTGTTGGGCGTTCTCCTCAGTGTTGGACGTTCTCCTCAGTGTTGGACGTTCTCCTCAGTGTTGGGCGTTCTCCTCAGTGTTAGACGTTCTCCTCAGTGTTGGACGTTCTCCTCAGTGTTGGACGTTCTCCTCAGTGTTGGGCGTTCTCCTCAGTGTTGGACGTTCTCCTCAGTGTTGGACGTTCTCCTCAGTGTTGGACGTTCTCCTCAGTGTTGGGCGTTCTCCTCAGTGTTGGGCGTTCTCCTCAGTGTTGGGCGTTCTCCTCAGTTTTGGGCGTTCTCCTCAGTGTTGGGCGTTCTCCTCAGTGTTGGACGTTCTCCTCAGTTTTGGGCGTTCTCCTCAGTGTTGGGCGTTCTCCTCAGTGTTGGACGTTCTCCTCAATGTTGGGCGTTCTCCTCAGTGTTGGACGTTCTCCTCAGTGTTGGGCGTTCTCCTCAGTGTTGGACGTTCTCCTCAGTGTTGGGCGTTCTCCTCAGTGTTGGACGTTCTCCTCAGTGTTGGGCGTTCTCCTCAGTGTTGGGCGTTCTCCTCAGTGTTGGACGTTCTCCTCAGTGTTGGACGTTCTCCTCAGTGTTGGGCGTTCTCCTCAGTGTTGGGCGTTCTCCTCAGTGTTGGGCGTTCTCCTCAGTGTTGGGCGTTCTCCTCAGTGTTGGGCGTTCTTCTCAGGGTTGGACGTTCTCCTCAGGGTTGGACGTTCTCCTCAGTGTTGGGCGTTCTCCTCAGTGTTGGAAGTTCTCCTCAGTGTTGTGCGTTCTCAGTGTTGGGCGTTCTCCTCAGTGTTGGACGTTCTCCTCAGTGTTGGGCGTTCTCCTCAGTGTTGGACGTTCTCCTCAGTGTTGGACGTTCTCCTCAGTGTTGGACGTTCTCCTCAGTGTTGGACGTTCTCCTCAGTGTTGGGCGTTCTCCTCAGTGTTGGGCGTTCTCCTCAGAGTTGGGCGTTCTCCTCAGGGTTGGACGTTCTCCTCAGGGTTGGACGTTCTCCTCAGTGTTGGGCGTTCTCCTCAGTGGTGGACGTTCTCCTCAGTAGTGGGCGTTCTCCTCAGTGTTGGGCGTTCTCCTCAGTGTTGGGCGTTCTCCTCAGTGTTGGACGTTCTCCTCAGTGTTGGGCGTTCTCCTCAGTGTTGGACGTTCTCCTCATTGTTGGACGTTCTCAGTGTTGGACGTTCTCCTCAGTGTTGGACGTTCTCCTCAGTGTTGGGCGTTCTCCTCAGTGTTGGGCGTTCTCCTCAGTGTTGGGCGTTCTCCTCAGTGTTGGGCGTTCTCCTCAGTGTTGGACGTTCTCCTCAGTGTTGGGCGTTCTCCTCAGTGTTGGACGTTCTCCTCAGTGTTGGGCGTTCTCCTCAGAGTTGGGCGTTCTCCTCAGTGTTGGACGTTCTCCTCAGGGTTGGACGTTCTCCTCAGGGTTGGACGTTCTCCTCAGTGTTGGGCGTTCTCCTCAGTGTTGGACGTTCTCCTCAGTGTTGTGCGTTCTCAGTGTTGGGCGTTCTCCTCAGTGTTGGACGTTCTCCTCAGTGTTGGGCGTTCTCCTCAGTGTTGGACGTTCTCCTCAGTGTTGGACGTTCTCCTCAGTGTTGGGCGTTCTCCTCAGTGTTGGGCGTTCTCCTCAGTAGTGGGCGTTCTCCTCAGTGTTGGGCGTTCTCCTCAGTGTTGGGCGTTCTCCTCAGTGTTGGGCGTTCTCCTCAGTGTTGGACGTTCTCCTCAGTGTTGGGCGTTCTCCTCAGTGTTGGGCGTTCTCCTCAGTGTTGGACGTTCTCCTCAGTGTTGGGCGTTCTCCTCAGTGTTGGACGTTCTCCTCAGTGTTGGGCGTTCTCCTCAGTGTTGGACGTTCTCCTCAGTGTTGGACGTTCTCCTCAGTGTTGGACGTTCTCCTCAGTGTTGGACGTTCTCCTCAGTGTTGGGCGTTCTCCTCAGTGTTGGGCGTTCTCCTCAGTGTTGGGCGTTCTCCTCAGTGTTGGACGTTCTCCTCAGTGTTGGACGTTCTCCTCAGTGTTGGACGTTCTCCTCAGTGTTGGGCGTTCTCCTCAGTGTTGGACGTTCTCCTCAGTGTTGGACGTTCTCCTCAGTGTTGGGCGTTCTCCTCAGGGTTGGACGTTCTCCTCAGTGTTGGGCGTTCTCCTCAGTGTTGGGCGTTCTCCTCAGTAGTGGGCGTTCTCCTCAGTGTTGGGCGTTCTCCTCAGTGTTGGACGTTCTCCTCAGTGTTGGACGTTCTCCTCAGTGTTGGGCGTTCTCCTCAGTGTTGGGCGTTCTCCTCAGGTTCTCCTCAGTGTTGGACGTTCTCCTCAGTGTTGGGCGTTCTCCTCAGTGTTGGACGTTCTCCTCAGTGTTGGACGTTCTCCTCAGTGTTGGACGTTCTCCTCAGTGTTGGGCGTTCTCCTCAGTGTTGGGCGTTCTCCTCAGGTTCTCCTCAGTGTTGGGCGTTCTCCTCAGTGTTGGACGTTCTCCTCAGTGTTGGACGTTCTCCTCAGTGTTGGGCGTTCTCCTCAGTGTTGGGCGTTCTCCTCAGAGTTGGACGTTCTCCTCAGTGTTGGACGTTCTCCTCAGTGTTGGGCGTTCTCCTCAGTGTTGGGCGTTCTCCTCAGTGTTGGGCGTTCTCCTCAGTGTTGGACGTTCTCCTCAGTGTTGGACGGTCTCCTCAGTGTTGGACGTTCTCCTCAGTGTTGGACGTTCTCCTCAGTGTTGGACGTTCTCCTCAGTGTTGGGCGTTCTCCTCAGTGTTGGACGTTCTCCTCAGTGTTGGGCGTTCTCCTCAGTGTTGGGCGTTCTCCTCAGTGTTGGACGTTCTCCTCAGTGTTGGACGTTCTCCTCAGTGTTGGACGTTCTCCTCAGTGTTGGACGTTCTCCTCAGTGTTGGACGTTCTCCTCAGTGTTGGACGTTCTCCTCAGTGTTGGGCGTTCTCCTCAGTGTTGGACGTTCTCCTCAGTGTTGGACGTTCTCCTCAGTGTTGGGCGTTCTCCTCAGGGTTGGACGTTCTCAGTGTTGGGCGTTCTCCTCAGTGTTGGGCGTTCTCCTCAGTAGTGGGCGTTCTCCTCAGTGTTGGGCGTTCTCCTCAGTGTTGGGCGTTCTCCTCAGTAGTGGGCGTTCTCCTCAGTGTTAGGCGTTCTCCTCAGTGTTGGACGTTCTCCTCAGTGTTAGGCGTTCTCCTCAGTGTTGGACGTTCTCCTCAGTGTTGGGCGTTCTCCTCAGTGTTGGGCGTTCTCCTCAGTGTTGGACGTTCTCCTCAGTGTTGGGCGTTCTCCTCAGTGTTGGGCGTTCTCCTCGGTGTTGGGCGTTCTCCTCAGTGTTGGACGTTCTCCTCAGTGTTGGGCGTTCTCCTCAGTGTTGGGCGTTCTCCTCAGTGTTGGGCGTTCTCCTCAGTAGTGGGCGTTCTCCTCAGTGTTGGGCGTTCTCCTCAGTGTTGGACGTTCTCCTCAGTGTTGGGCGTTCTCCTCAGTGTTGGGCGTTCTCCTCAGTGTCTCTTCTCGTTGCAGATGTTGGACTTCTCTCTGGACGAGCCGCTCTCTCTCTCTGATCTCACTCTTGCTCTGGACAATGAGCTCCTGGTCAGTGGACACAGTGTCCACCAGGCGGCGCTCATCTGCTACAGGACAGAACTCCAGCACCTGCAGTGAGTGTGACCCTCTGTGACCTCTGTGACCCTCTGTGACCTCTGTGACCTGTGTCACCCTCTGTGACCCTCTGTGACCTCTGTGACCCTCTGTGACCTCTGTGACCTGTGTCACCCTCTGTGACCCTCTGTGACCTGTGTCACCCTCTGTGACCCTCTGTGACCTCTGTGACCTGTGTCACCCTCTGTGACCCTCTGTGACCTGTGTCACCCTCTGTGACCCTCTGTGACCTCTGTGACCTGTGTCACCATCTGTGACCCTCTGTGACCCTCTGTGACCTCTGTGACCTGTGTCACCCTCTGTGACCCTCTGTGACCTCTGTGACCTGTGTCACCATCTGTGACCCTCTGTGACCTCTGTGACCTGTGTCACCCTCTGTGACCTCTGTGACCCTCTGTGACCTCTGTGACCCCAGATTTATGCATTCTCTTTCTCAAATGTATATCTCTTTTGGTCATTTCTCTGTTGCATCCTCTCCCTCTGTTGCCTCCTCTCCCTCTGTTGCCTCCTCTCCCTCTGTTGCATCCTCTCCCTCTGTTGCCTCCTCTCCCTCTGTTGCATCCTCTCCCTCTGTTGCATCCTCCTGTTGCCTCCTCTCCCTCTGTTGCATCCTCTCCCTCTGTTGCATCCTCTCCCTCTGTTGCCTCCTCTCCCTCTGTTGCATCCTCTCCCTCTGTTGCATCCTCTCCCTCTGTTGCATCCTCTCCCTCTGTTGCATCCTCTCCCTCTGTTGCCTCCTCTCCCTCTGTTGCATCCTCTCCCTCTGTTGCCTCCTCTCCCTCTGTTGCATCCTCTCCCTCTGTTGCCTCCTCTCCCTCTGTTGCATCCTCTCCCTCTGTTGCATCCTCTCCCTCTGTTGCCTCCTCTTTCTCTGTTGCATCCTCTCCCTCTGTTGCCTCCTCTCCCTCTGTTGCATCCTCTCCCTCTGTTGCATCCTCTCCCTCTGTTGCCTCCTCTCCCTCTGTTGCATCCTCTCCCTCTGTTGCATCCTCTCCCTCTGTTGCATCCTCTCCCTCTGTTGCCTCCTCTCCCTCTGTTGCATCCTCTCCCTCTGTTGCCTCCTCTCCCTCTGTTGCATCCTCTCCCTCTGTTGCATCCTCTCCCTCTGTTGCCTCCTCTCCCTCTGTTGCATCCTCTCCCTCTGTTGCCTCCTCTCCCTCTGTTGCCTCCTGTTGCATCCTCTCCCTCTGTTGCATCCTCTCCCTCTGTTGCATCCTCTCCCTCTGTTGCCTCCTCTCCCTCTGTTGCATCCTCTCCCTCTGTTGCCTCCTCTCCCTCTGTTGCATCCTCTCCCTCTGTTGCCTCCTCTCCCTCTGTTGCATCCTCTCCCTCTGTTGCCTCCTCTCCCTCTGTTGCATCCTCTCCCTCTGTTGCCTCCTCTCCCTCTGTTGCATCCTCTCCCTCTGTTGCATCCTCTCCCTCTGTTGCATCCTCTCCCTCTGTTGCCTCCTCTCCCTCTGTTGCATCCTCTCCCTCTGTTGCCTCCTCTCCCTCTGTTGCCTCCTCTCCCTCTGTTGCCTCCTCTCCCTCTGTTGCCTCCTCTCCCTCTGTTGCATCCTCTCCCTCTGTTGCCTCCTCTCCCTCTGTTGCATCCTCTCCCTCTGTTGCATCCTCTCCCTCTGTTGCCTCCTCTCCCTCTGTTGCATCCTCTCCCTCTGTTGCCTCCTCTCCCTCTGTTGCCTCCTCTCCCTCTGTTGCCTCCTCTCCCTCTGTTGCATCCTCTCCCTCTGTTGCCTCCTCTCCCTCTGTTGCCTCCTCTCCCTCTGTTGCATCCTCTCCCTCTGTTGCATCCTCTCCCTCTGTTGCCTCCTCTCCCTCTGTTGCCTCCTCTCCCTCTGTTGCATCCTCTCCCTCTGTTGCCTCCTCTCCCTCTGTTGCCTCCTCTCCCTCTGTTGCATCCTCTCCCTCTGTTGCCTCCTCTCCCTCTGTTGCCTCCTCTCCCTCTGTTGCCTCCTCTCCCTCTGTTGCCTCCTCTCCCTCTGTTGCCTCCTCTCCCTCTGTTGCCTCCTCTCCCTCTGTTACCTCCTCTCCCTCTGTTGCATCCTCTCCCTCTGTTGCATCCTCTCCCTCTGTTGCCTCCTCTCCCTCTGTTGCATCCTCTCCCTCTGTTGCATCCTCTCCCTCTGTTGCCTCCTCTCCCTCTGTTGCATCCTCTCCCTCTGTTGCATCCTCTCCCTCTGTTGCCTCCTCTCCCTCTGTTGCCTCCTCTCCCTCTGTTGCATCCTCTCCCTCTGTTGCATCCTCTCCCTCTGTTGCCTCCTCTCCCTCTGTTGCATCCTCTCCCTCTGTTGCCTCCTCTCCCTCTGTTGCATCCTCTCCCTCTGTTGCCTCCTCTCCCTCTGTTGCCTCCTCTCCCTCTGTTGCATCCTCTCCCTCTGTTGCATCCTCTCCCTCTGTTGCATCCTCTCCCTCTGTTGCCTCCTCTCCCTCTGTTGCCTCCTCTCCCTCTGTTGCCTCCTCTCCCTCTGTTGCCTCCTCTCCCTCTGTTGCATCCTCTCCCTCTGTTGTATCCTCTCCCTCTGTTGCATCCTCTCCCTCTGTTGCCTCCTCTCCCTCTGTTGCATCCTCTCCCTCTGTTGCATCCTCTCCCTCTGTTGCCTCCTCTCCCTCTGTTGCATCCTCTCCCTCTGTTGCATCATCTCCCTCTGTTGCATCCTCTCCCTCTGTTGCATCCTCTCCCTCTGTTGCCTCCTCTCCCTCTGTTGCATCCTCTCCCTCTGTTGCCTCCTCTCCCTCTGTTGCATCCTCTCCCTCTGTTGCCTCCTCTCCCTCTGTTGCATCCTCTCCCTCTGTTGCCTCCTCTCCCTCTGTTGCCTCCTCTCCCTCTGTTGCATCCTCTCCCTCTGTTGCCTCCTCTCCCTCTGTTGCCTCCTCTCCCTCTGTTGCATCCTCTCCCTCTGTTGCCTCCTCTCCCTCTGTTGCATCCTCTCCCTCTGTTGCATCCTCTCCCTCTGTTGCCTCCTCTCCCTCTGTTGCCTCCTCTCCCTCTGTTGCCTCCTCTCCCTCTGTTGCATCCTCTCCCTCTGTTGCATCCTCTCCCTCTGTTGCATCCTCTCCCTCTGTTGCCTCCTCTCCCTCTGTTGCATCCTCTCCCTCTGTTGCCTCCTCTCCCTCTGTTGCCTCCTCTCCCTCTGTTGCATCCTCTCCCTCTGTTGCCTCCTCTCCCTCTGTTGCCTCCTCTCCCTCTGTTGCATCCTCTCCCTCTGTTGCATCCTCTCCCTCTGTTGCCTCCTCTCCCTCTGTTGCATCCTCTCCCTCTGTTGCCTCCTCTCCCTCTGTTGCATCCTCTCCCTCTGTTGCCTCCTCTCCCTCTGTTGCATCCTCTCCCTCTGTTGCCTCCTCTCCCTCTGTTGCATCCTCTCCCTCTGTTGCCTCCTCTCCCTCTGTTGCCTCCTCTCCCTCTGTTGCCTCCTCTCCCTCTGTTACCTCCTCTCCCTCTGTTGCATCCTCTCCCTCTGTTGCATCCTCTCCCTCTGTTGCCTCCTCTCCCTCTGTTGCATCCTCTCCCTCTGTTGCATCCTCTCCCTCTGTTGCCTCCTCTCCCTCTGTTGCATCCTCTCCCTCTGTTGCATCCTCTCCCTCTGTTGCCTCCTCTCCCTCTGTTGCCTCCTCTCCCTCTGTTGCATCCTCTCCCTCTGTTGCATCCTCTCCCTCTGTTGCCTCCTCTCCCTCTGTTGCATCCTCTCCCTCTGTTGCCTCCTCTCCCTCTGTTGCATCCTCTCCCTCTGTTGCCTCCTCTCCCTCTGTTGCCTCCTCTCCCTCTGTTGCATCCTCTCCCTCTGTTGCATCCTCTCCCTCTGTTGCATCCTCTCCCTCTGTTGCCTCCTCTCCCTCTGTTGCCTCCTCTCCCTCTGTTGCCTCCTCTCCCTCTGTTGCCTCCTCTCCCTCTGTTGCATCCTCTCCCTCTGTTGCATCCTCTCCCTCTGTTGCCTCCTCTCCCTCTGTTGCATCCTCTCCCTCTGTTGCATCCTCTCCCTCTGTTGCCTCCTCTCCCTCTGTTGCATCCTCTCCCTCTGTTGCATCATCTCCCTCTGTTGCATTCTCTCCCTCTGTTGCATCCTCTCCCTCTGTTGCCTCCTCTCCCTCTGTTGCATCCTCTCCCTCTGTTGCCTCCTCTCCCTCTGTTGCATCCTCTCCCTCTGTTGCCTCCTCTCCCTCTGTTGCATCCTCTCCCTCTGTTGCCTCCTCTCCCTCTGTTGCATCCTCTCCCTCTGTTGCCTCCTCTCCCTCTGTTGCCTCCTCTCCCTCTGTTGCATCCTCTCCCTCTGTTGCATCCTCTCCCTCTGTTGCCTCCTCTCCCTCTGTTGCATCCTCTCCCTCTGTTGCATCCTCTCCCTCTGTTGCCTCCTCTCCCTCTGTTGCCTCCTCTCCCTCTGTTGCCTCCTCTCCCTCTGTTGCATCCTCTCCCTCTGTTGCATCCTCTCCCTCTGTTGCCTCCTCTCCCTCTGTTGCATCCTCTCCCTCTGTTGCCTCCTCTCCCTCTGTTGCATCCTCTCCCTCTGTTGCCTCCTCTCCCTCTGTTGCCTCCTCTCCCTCTGTTGCATCCTCTCCCTCTGTTGCATCCTCTCCCTCTGTTGCATCCTCTCCCTCTGTTGCCTCCTCTCCCTCTGTTGCCTCCTCTCCCTCTGTTGCCTCCTCTCCCTCTGTTGCATCCTCTCCCTCTGTTGCATCCTCTCCCTCTGTTGCCTCCTCTCCCTCTGTTGCATCCTCTCCCTCTGTTGCAGGACACTGGTAGAACAAAGCTGTGGTGAGAGGGACAAAGCCAAGTCAGATCTGGATCAGGTCGAGCTCCGAAACCTGAAGCTGCTGCAAGAAGTGGACGACCGACAGAATCAAGAAGAGACGAGCGCTCAGGACAGGATCAGGTACTGTCTCTGTCTCTGTCTCGTTCACGTTGTCTCTCAGACAGGTGGAGTTGTCCTGCAGGGGACGTCTCTCTGCTCCTGTCTCTGTCTCTGTCTCGTTCACGTTGTCTCTCAGACAGGTGGAGTTGTCCTGCAGGGGACGTCTCTCTGCTCCTGTCTCTGTCTCTGTCTCGTTCACGTTGTCTCTCAGACAGGTGGAGTTGTCCTGCAGGGGACGTCTCTCTGCTCCTGTCTCTGTCTCGTTCACGTTGTCTCTCAGACAGGTGGAGTTGTCCTGCAGGGGACGTCTCTCTGCTCCTGTCTCTGTCTCGTTCACGTTGTCTCTCAGACAGGTGGAGTTGTCCTGCAGGGGACGTCTCTCTGCTCCTGTCTCTGTCTCTGTCTCGTTCACGTTGTCTCTCAGACAGGTGGAGTTGTCCTGCAGGGGACGTCTCTCTGCTCCTGTCTCTGTCTCTGTCTCGTTCACGTTGTCTCTCAGACAGGTGGAGTTGTCCTGCAGGGGACGTCTCTCTGCTCCTGTCTCTGTCTCTGTCTCGTTCACGTTGTCTCTCAGACAGGTGGAGTTGTCCTGCAGGGGACGTCTCTCTGCTCCTGTCTCTGTCTCTGTCTCGTTCACGTTGTCTCTCAGACAGGTGGAGTTGTCCTGCAGGGGACGTCTCTCTGCTCCTGTCTCTGTCTCTGTCTCGTTCACGTTGTCTCTCAGACAGGTGGAGTTGTCCTGCAGGGGACGTCTCTCTGCTCCTGTCTCTGTCTCTGTCTCGTTCACGTTGTCTCTCAGACAGGTGGAGTTGTCCTGCAGGGGACGTCTCTCTGCTCTGCGCTCTCAGATGGAGCAGGAGGCGGAGTCTATGTTGCAGCAGATAGAGCGGGAGAAGAGCGTCCTCCAGAGGACGGTGGTGGAGCTGACGTCTCGAGAGGACGACCTGCAGGGGGAGCTGTGCGCGCTCAGACAGGTGCGGCAGGGTTTGACAGGAGCTGAAATAATGTCATTAAAAGTCTCACATTAATATTGTCAACAATCCATTTTATCATCTGCTGAATGTCCTTCTCGTCTCTTTGACCCTGTCCTCACTCTGTGCTCACTCTGTCCTCACCTTGTCCTCACCCTGTCCTCTGTCCTCACCCTGTCCTCTGTCCTCACCCTGTCCTCACCCTGTCCTCACCATGTCCTCACCATGTCCTCACTCTGTCCTCACTCTGTCCTCACCCTGTCCTCACTCTGTGCTCACTCTGTCCTCACCTTGTCCTCACCCTGTCCTCTGTCCTCACCCTGTCCTCACCCTGTCCTCACCCTGTCCTCTGTCCTCACCCTGTCCTCACTCTGTCCTCACCTTGTCCTCACCCTGTCCTCACCCTGTCCTCTGTCCTCACCCTGTCCTCATCCTGTCCTCACCCTGTCCTCACCATGTCCTCACTCTGTCCTCACCCTGTCCTCTGTCCTCACCCTGTCCTCTGTCCTCACCCTGACCTCTGTCCTCACCCTGTCCTCACCCTGTCCTCTGTCCTCACCCTGTCCTCACCCTGTCCTCTGTCCTCACCCTGTCCTCACCCTGTCCTCTGTCCTCACCCTGTCCTCTGTCCTCACTCTGTCCTCACTCTGTGCTCACTCTGTCCTCACCTTGTCCTCACCCTGTCCTCTGTCCTCACCCTGTCCTCACCCTGTCCTCTGTCCTCACCCTGTCCTCACCCTGTCCTCTGTCCTCACCCTGTCCTCTGTCCTCACCCTGTCCTCACCATGTCCTCACCATGTCCTCACTCTGTCCATACTCTGTCCTCACTCTGTGCTCACTCTGTCCTCACCTTGTCCTCACCCTGTCCTCTGTCCTCACCCTGTCCTCACCCTGTCCTCTGTCCTCACCCTGTCCTCACCCTGTCCTCTGTCCTCACCCTGTCCTCTGTCCTCACCCTGTCCTCACCATGTCCTCACCATGTCCTCACTCTGTCCTCACTCTGTCCTCACTCTGTGCTCACTCTGTCCTCACCTTGTCCTCACCCTGTCCTCACTCTGTCCTCACCTTGTCCTCACCCTGTCCTCATCCTGTCCTCACCCTGTCCTCTGTCCTCACCCTGTCCTCATCCTGTCCTCTGGCCTCACCCTGTCCTCATCCTGTCCTCTGTCCTCACCATGTCCTCACTCTGTCCTCACCATGTCCTCACCCTGTCCTCACTCTGTCCTCGCCCTGTCCTCACCATGTCCTCACCATGTCCTCTGTCCTCACCCTGTCCTCTGTCCTCACCCTGTCCTCACCCTGTCCTCTGTCCTCACTCTGTCCTCACCTTGTCCTCACCCTGTCCTCACCCTGTCCCCTGTCCTCACCCTGTCCTCTGTCCTCACCCTGTCCTCACCCTGTCCTCACCCTGACCTCTGTCCTCACCCTGTCCTCACCCTGTCCTCTGTCCTCACCCTGTCCTCACCCTGTCTTCACCCTGTCCTCACCCTGTCCTCACCCTGTCCTCACCCTGTCCTCTGTCCTCACCCTGTCCTCACCCTGTCCTCACCCTGTCCTCACCCTGTCCTCTGTCCTCACCCTGTCCTCACCCTGTCTTCACCCTGTCCTCACCCTGTCCTCACCCTGTCCTCACCCTGTCCTCACCCTGTCCTCTGTCCTCACCCTGTCCTCATCCTGTCCTCACCCTGTCCTCATCCTGTCCTCAACCTGTCCTCACCCTGTCCTCTGTCCTCACCCTGTCCTCACCCTGTCCTCACCCTGTCCTCTGTCCTCACCCTGTCCTCACCCTGTCCTCATCCTGTCCTCACCCTGTCCTCTGTCCTCACCCTGTCCTCACCCTGTCCTCACCCTGTCCTCACCCTGTCCTCATCCTGTCCTCACCCTGTCCTCTGTCCTCACCCTGTCCTCACCCTGTCCTCATCCTGTCCTCTGTCCTCACCCTGTCCTCACCCTGTCTTCACCCTGTCCTCACCCTGTCCTCACCCTGTCCTCACCCTGTCTTCACCCTGTCCTCACCCTGTCTTCACCCTGTCTTCACCCTGTCCTCACCCTGTCCTCACCCTGTCCTCACCCTGTCCTCATCCTGTCCTCAACCTGTCCTCACCCTGTCCTCTGTCCTCACCCTGTCCTCACCCTGTCCTCTGTCCTCACCCTGTCCTCACCCTGTCCTCTGTCCTCACCCTGTCCTCTGTCCTCACCCTGTCCTCACCATGTCCTCACCATGTCCTCACTCTGTCCTCACTCTGTGCTCACTCTGTCCTCACCCTGTCCTCACTCTGTCCTCACCTTGTCCTCACCCTGTCCTCATCCTGTCCTCACCCTGTCCTCTGTCCTCACCCTGTCCTCATCCTGTCCTCTGGCCTCACCCTGTCCTCATCCTGTCCTCTGTCCTCACCATGTCCTCACTCTGTCCTCACCATGTCCTCACTATGTCCTCACCCTGTCCTCACTCTGTCCTCGCCCTGTCCTCACCATGTCCTCACCCTGTCCTCTGTCCTCACTCTGTCCTCACTCTGTGCTCACTCTGTCCTCACCTTGTCCTCACCCTGTCCTCACCCTGTCCCCTGTCCTCACCCTGTCCTCTGTCCTCACCCTGTCCTCACCCTGTCCTCACCCTGACCTCTGTCCTCACCCTGTCCTCACCCTGTCCTCTGTCCTCACCCTGTCCTCACCCTGTCTTCACCCTGTCCTCACCCTGTCCTCACCCTGTCCTCACCCTGTCCTCACCCTGTCCTCTGTCCTCACCCTGTCCTCACCCTGTCCTCACCCTGTCCTCACCCTGTCCTCTGTCCTCACCCTGTCCTCACCCTGTCTTCACCCTGTCCTCACCCTGTCCTCACCCTGTCCTCACCCTGTCCTCACCCTGTCCTCTGTCCTCACCCTGTCCTCATCCTGTCCTCACCCTGTCCTCATCCTGTCCTCAACCTGTCCTCACCCTGTCCTCTGTCCTCACCCTGTCCTCACCCTGTCCTCACCCTGTCCTCTGTCCTCACCCTGTCCTCACCCTGTCCTCATCCTGTCCTCACCCTGTCCTCTGTCCTCACCCTGTCCTCACCCTGTCCTCACCCTGTCCTCATCCTGTCCTCACCCTGTCCTCTGTCCTCACCCTGTCCTCACCCTGTCCTCATCCTGTCCTCTGTCCTCACCCTGTCCTCACCCTGTCTTCACCCTGTCTTCACCCTGTCCTCACCCTGTCCTCACCCTGTCCTCACCCTGTCTTCACCCTGTCCTCACCCTGTCTTCACCCTGTCCTCACCCTGTCCTCACCCTGTCCTCACCCTGTCCTCACCCTGTCCTCACCCTGTCTTCACCCTGTCTTCACCCTGTCCTCACCCTGTCTTCACCCTGTCCTCACCCTGTCTTCACCATGTCCTCATCCTGTCCTCTGTCCTCTCCTGAACCTTCAGCTCCAGGTCTCACAGGTGCAGTTCCTTCTGCCTCCACCAGGTGGAGCTCCTCAATAAGAGTCTGTTGCTGATTAACTTTAAATAAATGATAATTATGACAAAAACTATGACTTAAAATCACACATTTCTGTCTAAAACAACAAATAAAAGAAGAGGATTTTTTTTAATTTCTTTGTTCAATTATAAAACTAAATGAATGAAATGTTTGACCTTATGTTTTATTATTGTAGAAAAAGATTCAGTTGTAATGATGTTTTTGAATCGTCACATTGTTGTTGTTTTCTTTTATGTCTTAAATTATTTACACGTTTTTGGACATTTTAAATAGTCAAAGACGTATTTATTTCGTGTTCGTGTTTGTGGTTCGCGGATCGCGATCGTGTTTGTTTGTGTGGTTTCAGGAGAACTTTGCCCTGGACCAGGAGGTTTCTGGTCTGAGACTCCGACTGAGCCAGTCTCAGCTCAATGTGAACAAACTGCACCAGGAGCTGGAGCGCCTCCTGCTGGACAAGGTCTGCACTGCACCTCACATGCCCCTCCCCCTGTGTGTCACATGCCCCTCCCCCTGTGTGTCACATGCCCCTCCCCCTGTGTGTCACATGCCCCTCCCCCTGTGTGTCACATGCCCCTCCCCCTGTGTGTCACATGCCCCTCCCCCTGTGTGTCACATGCCCCTCCCCCTGTGTGTCACATGCCCCTCCCCCTGTGTGTCACATGCCCCTCCCCCTGTGTGTCAGTCACTTTTCTATTAAAAAAGATGGGAAAATTACAATTGTTGTATTTTTTACAGTATATATATATTTATATATATTTACAGTATATATATATTTTTACAGTATATATATATATTTACAGTATATATATATTTACAGTATATATATATTTACAGTATATATATATTTACAGTATATATATATATTTACAGTATATATATATTTACAGTATATATACACACTAAGGGTATTAGTATATTGTAGATAAAAACAGTTTTTGTGTGAGAGCTTTTGCCTTTAGTGGATAAATCGAGGCTCAGAGTTCTGACCAAGTCCTGACCAGGTCCTGACCAGGTCCGGCTCAGATCCGGTTGAGCTCCTGCAGGTCTCGTCTCGTCTCCGGTGTCGTGTTTCTCATCAATGTTTCAGGAGCTTCTTCCTCTCTCTCTTCACTCTGACTCCTGTCCTCAAACCTCCTCTGTCCTCAAACCTCCTCTGTCCTCAAACCTCCTCTGTCCTCAAACCTCCTCTGTCCTCAAACCTCCTCTGTCCTCAAACCTCCTCTGTCCTCAGAACCTCCTCTGTCCTCAAACCTCCTCTGTCCTCAGAACCTCCTCTGTCCTCAAACCTCCTCTGTCCTCAGAACCTCCTCTGTCCTCATCGCTGTTCTTGTCTCTGATTGGCCGTCGGGTCTTCATTCAGAGGCTCTGGACCAATCAAACGATGT